>NW_005370597.1:4972779-5017540 GCF_000412655.1 Myotis brandtii
TTCCCTCCCTCTGCCTCTCTCCACTCTGGTTCAAGCTTCACAACTCCGCACCAGGAAGTGTGAGTGTCCCCCCCAATGCCGGGGCATGTGTGGGCTCCCCAGTGACTCAGGATGGAGTGTGAACTCTTGAGTCGCCAAGCACAGCCCAGCCCATCTCTCCAGCATCATCTGGCCGTGAACACCCCACCCTCCCACATACCAAGCTGCCTCCTGCTTCCCTGACTGCCTTGCTCTATGGGGCCTTGGAACAAGATCTTCCCTCCGTCTGGATTCTCCTTTCTCCTTTTCCTCCTCACCCTTCAGACTCAGCACAGAAGTCACCTTCTCTGGGAGGAAGTCTTCCTCTTCTACGTTCCCAGGGCATGTTCCCCGCACCTTTGCGATGATAACATATGAGTCTGTATGTCCTTCAGGGTCAAGGACCCTGCTCTGCTGACCTCCGGACTCCCAGCGACGGAGGTGGATCAGCATCCGTACAGCACAGAGCGCCCTGCACTCTGGAGGCGCTGCTCTTTACTGCAGTTCATCATCTGGCCCAGGGGTCCTCAAACTACGGCCCGAGGGCCACATGCAAATACAAATATTGTATTTGTTCCCGTTTTGTTTTTTTACTTCAAAATAAGATATGTGCAGTGTGCATAGGAATTTGTTCATAGTTTTTTTTTTAAACTATAGTCCGGCCCTCCAACGGTCTGAGGGACAGTGAACTGGCCCCCCGTTTAAAAAGTTTGAGGACCCCTGATCTGGCCTCTTGCTAGCATGTTGAGTCTCCGACGGGTGGAGTTCAAGGCTCCAAAGTCACCTTTGTCTCAAACTTCTTTCAGTTGAACTTGCATTCTTTCTTTGCCTGTCTTCCTCATCCCCTGCCTTCTCAAAAGATCTCTGAGGGGAAGTCTCTCTGCCATAATAAAATAAAATAAGATAAAATAAAATAAATAAAATAAAATATGGAAATTGACCTCCCTATGAGATCAGAGAAAGAGTGGATCCTGTTAAAGGCCTTTAGCTCTGATCCCTCAGAGAGAGGATCCACCGAGGAGAAAACTGCTGTCAACAGCATCCCGTGCTGACACCCGACGTGCTGAGTCCCACACGTGGCCGTGTTCTCCTGAGAGATTAGAAACAGGCTTAGACTGACCCTGGCACTCACTGAATAGCCTTCATTCTACTTTCTCCCACGTTGAGTTTTGTTCCAAGTTTCTGATCATTCCTGTGTTGGAGGCTGGCCAAGGTCCTGGCAGCAGCCACGATCACGCCACCACGTCTCCACGCCACCCTCTGCCCTGGGGGCTCAGCCCGCCTCTTGGAACACGTGCACCGCAGCAGGTGCGGGCCAGGCAGGGGTCAGACCCCACAGTTTGGGAGATGGGAGCCTCCTGCACGGGATCTCATTTGTCTCCATCTGCACAGCCATGTGCGGCCTCGGGCTTCGTGACTCACATAGTGACTATCCATCTGCTCGTTTACTCCAGAAAGGAAAAAGGATTTCTTCACACTCACTTGGCCCAGATTCAGGCATGAGCTGAGTCATCATATCACATGTTTCACAGCCACCTGCCTGACCCACAGACTATAGCAGATCTTCAAAAGAATGGGGCTCCCTGTTGCACGAAGACCAATATTCCTTGCACGCTACCCTCTGTACTCCTAGAGTAACCCCGAAAGTCCCACCCTGTGCCAACCGCGGGGGAGGGCAGCATTGCAGATGCTGGTAGCTCCTGGCTGGATCCCCCGTGCACCTCGCAGACATTCTAATTGATCGGTGGACGCTCCTTGAGCCCCGTGGGAGCCTCAGCATCCATGTCAGCACAGCACTCCCAGCCACAACCCTCATAAGACTTGGCACTAGACGTGAAAGCGTCCTGACCCCTGGGGGAGATAGGAAAGGGCGGCTGTGTTCTGGGGAGGAGTGTCCTCTCCACAAGGCTGCCTTTATTTGTTTGCACATGTAATTACTTATTGGGCAGGGGGGGGCAGGGGGTAGGGGTAGGGGAAGGCAATACCCAAACCTGAGTATACAATTCAAAGGGTATGAAAGAAAAGTGAAAATTATTTCCCACCTCAGTTCCCCACTTGCCTTCCCTGGAGGCAACCCATACATCAGGCTTTCGGGGGTGTTTTTATCTGTGTGTGTGTGTGTGACATGCACAGGCTGCATTCGGTTACTAGGGCTGCTGAGAGCTATGTGACTGAGATCAAGATCCCCTATGAAGGCTGTGAGGGGGAATCTGCTCCAGGCGCGCTCCCAGCTTTGGGCAGTTGGCGATGCTTGGCATTGCTTGGCTTCTAGAATCTTCCCTGCAATGTCTGCCTCTGTGTTCACATGGCGTTCTCCCGTGTGCATGCCTATCTAAACGTTCCCTTTCTTTTTGCCCGCCTTCTATAGGACTCCAGCATGTGAGTTACGGGAGCACACAGTGCCACCCATGTCACACAGACATTGGAGTAGATGCTACTCTTTAAGCAACGGGCAGCACACTCTAAACACTATTCTGCATCTTGCTTTTCAAATGGAAGACCCCTGGGGACTTTTCTTTACCGGTTCCTGCCCGCGTCAGTCTTTAATGGCTACATGGAACCGCATCGTTCGGGACTACAGGCGTTCATAGAATCTGTCTCCCAGGGGTGGAAATTTAAGCTCCTTTCAATCGTTTGTTACTACAAGTTTTCACGGACTGTCCTTGATCACTTACACTTTAAAAGCAAGTGTAGCTGTAACATTGATTTCAATGACTGCTCTGAATTGCCAGGGGAGAGAGCAGAGGAGGTGGGCTCATCAGATTAGCTCATTATCACCAGCCATGCCCTCAGGTTAAAACTAGGACTCCAGGGAGCCCACAGAAGGAGGAGGAGGGAGAGGAGGATATTTCTAGAGTTGGCACTTGTGAAAGCCCATTTTGAAATGATGCCACTGCAGGGCACTTGCCGGGTCTGCTGTAAGACTACCTCCTCACCCCCAGCCAGACTGGGGCTGGGCCAGGGACTGCTGACCTGCCCGACCTCCAGCCCAGGTTCAGAGCAGCACCGCTGGGGGAGGTACGGGGCTGGGGAGGGAGAGGGAGTGCGTAGCCCCAAACACAAAAGAAAATGCTTTGGCCGCAGACCAGGCCTCGTGTGGACAGCTTCCCGGGACATCTGTCCGGCTGCTGTGGATGCCACACCTCCAGTTGGGTTTTGACCAGGAACCCCGTTCAGCGGGGGAGGACTCTGACCATGCCGAGGGTGTGAGAGCAGCTGACTCAGTCGCTCAGACAGCGGCCTGGCACAGCTTTTAACCCGGCTCCCCGCCGGAGACCTGGAGCATGTGGGAGCCTGACTTGTTGGTGAACTTGCTCCGGGGGCCTTTCCAGCCCTCTCCTCATGGAATCGGGGTTTAGTGTTGTTCGGGGATCTAGAAGCAAGCCCTATGTCACTGGAGAGGCGAAGCCCAAAAAAATGAAGGACCGACCCCCATTCCTATAACCAGGAGCAGCAGAGCCTGGGGTGTGCGTGCATCCATCCACGTGTGCACGCACACAACTCACTCGGCACACACCCGCGGGCACCAGGCGCTACGCTGAATCCTGGGGTTCCAGGTGTGATTGAGACAGACCTCCTCCCGCTCTCTGAAACCTCACAGTCCTGTAGAGGAGACAGCCATGAAACGGATGGTTTGCATTAGTGAAATGTGCACAAATGAAATGAACAAAAATGCAAGCTGTGAGAGCTCTGAAGGAGACATTCGGGGTGCTGGGAGGGGAGGGGTCCTGCTCCAAGGAAGAGGGCTCCACCTGTGAAGGACAGAGCTGCTGAGGAGACCTTGTCCCTAGGTCATCCTGTCAGGACCAGCGAAGCGGGACAGAACCCGCCCCCTCACCGGCCACTCCCACTTAACCCCGGGGAGTTGGCTGCCTCAGCTGCAGGGGCCTCACTGCAGGGCACTGGCTGGGCCAGGGCCAGTTTGGCAGCTCATCCAGGAGGAAGACTGTGCACTGCAGGGTCCAGCTCACCTGCCTCCTCTCGGGGGGGAGTTAAAATACCTTGTTTCCATTTTATCCTTAAAACAAGAAAGCAGCCAGGTTTTGGGGGTGGGGGGTGACAGAGATGGGGGACAACAGCCCAGCAAAACAACTGCTAACTCTTCAAGTTCATGTCCCACCTGGGAAGGAGAGGCTGCCGGCCTCAGCCCAGGCAGGGCCCCCTCAGCTGTGTGCTCTGCAGCCTGCCCTTTCCCGGCCCTGGCTTGTGCCACCATAATTACTTAATTTACGTATTTCTGGTAAATCTGTGTGCAGCTCAGAGCCATAAAAGACGTAAGTCCAGATCTGGGATCCAGGGCGTCTGGAGTTGAGCCTGGGCACGGCGGCTGATCGGGTCAGCGATCCGCGAGCGCCCCTCAGACCTCTGCTGCCAGAGCGTGTGCACGTGGAGCCACCGGTCAGAAAGGAGCTTTGTACAGAATAATCTGGGTTTTGGACGACTGTGGTCCACGAGCACTAAAGAGAGAAGCTGTCTTCATTTCACGTTAGCACCATGTGAGGCTGATGTGATGATCTCCATTTCACAGATGAGAAAACTAAGGCCCAGAGAGTCCCTCGCCCAAGCTCACAAAGCATGTCACTGAGGGAGCTGGGACTGGAACCCAGACCTTCCAGACACCGGACCCTGCTTATAAACACGCGCCCAGGGCCACACAGCCCAACAGATCAAGAGATCTAGTACCTCTTCCCTCCCCACCCCTTCCTTCTCCTCCAGGGTAACTCGTTTCAGCAGTCCATTTCAGCCAGACAAAACGAAGGGCGTGAGCAGAAACGGAGAGAGTAGCCTGGCTGTTTGTTTTGCAACTAACCCAGGGTAAGAGTGACTAAGGGGAAGAACATGGTGGGGGGATGGGAAATGAAGTGGGGATTTTATTGTTTCCAAAACACTCAACTAACTGTGATGGGAGGGGCGGGTCTAGAGTCTAAATCTTATCCCTCATCAACATATGGGAACCTGTAACTGCTGCTGGCCCCCAGTCCAGAGGTGTCTGTAAACTGTTTTAGGAACAGTCCCTGTCGCTTTTCAACCCCAAGAGCCCTTCCCGGAGTTTCATCTTAAGATGGTGTGCACCAGCGTTGGCGAGCTTTCTGCTCTCTACCCAGCTGTTCAGTCGAGTCCGAGACGAGGACCCGGTCCAAGTGCCAGTGTGTCTGTCTGGATAAAAATAGATGAGTCTTTGAGGCTAATGAGGCCGAGCCCCTGAGCACGAAAGCTGTGGACTGAAGAGCATTCCCCGCCTGCCCACACCCAGTGACTGCAGCGGCCGTGGGGCAGGAGCGGCCAGGCCCACAGAGGGTTTTGTTTTGTGAGCTTGTTTCACGTCCGAGACGAGGACCCGGTCCAAGTGCCAGTGTGTCCGTCTGGATAAAAATAGATGAGTCTTTGAGGCTGACTAATGAGGCCGAGCCCCTGAGTACGAAAGCTGTGGACTGAAGAGCATTCCCCGCCTGCCCACACCCAGTGACTGCAGCGGCCGTGGGGCAGGAGCGGCCAGGCCCACAGAGGGTTTTGTTTTGTGAGCTTGTTTCACAGGTTACCGGGCCCTGTGTGTCTCCTTCTTAATGCCCCTCCGGACCAGTGCGAGGCAGACCTTGGCCTAATTTATTCCCTTCTTTACGATAAGAAACTTCTCAGTCTCTTATCGATAAATGGGGTGACTGGAGTAGAGGTTCTCTAAGACCAGGTGTAGTTCAACATCTGTGGCTCCTCTTCATCGGTGTTTGTCAGAGCAAGGCAGAGGGGACAGTGGGAGCTGAGTGCCATGGGGCCAGCAGTTAAGGACTTGCCTTGGCTATAGAGAATGTAAATAATAAAACTGATGAAAATCTGCTGGGCTTTTTATTATGAGCCAGTAGTTCTAAACAAGTCCATGATAAAATACTCCTCAGGGAGGGGTGTTCTGTCCATACCACTCAGCTCTTGTTGCTAGTGATAGAAACCCAACTCAGAACAGCTTAAATTTAAATAAATATATATATATTTTATTGGCCCACATCAGTAGAAAGGCCAGGAGATGCAATTGCATTCAGAATGGTACCTGTTGCTCCATGATGTCATCCGAGAGCTGCCCTCCGTCTCTGACCTCAGCCTTTGTTTCCCTTCCAGGAAGATGTTCCCCTCCTTGTACCCACGTGGCCTCCAGTAGCTCCAGGCAGACATTGCATCAGCTAAAGTACCTCAGGGCGTCTCTCTGTCCCAAAGTTTTCAGCCAAACTCCTGGGTTTTACCTTAGACCAACTTGGGTTACATGACCATCTATTGCTGACTCACCATATGCCTGCTTTGAGCTCAGGGTCAAGGTCGGCACTTGTGCCAAGAACGGGAGAGGGGTTCTTTCTCCTAAGAAATATTGGTGGTGGTGGTGGGGGGCGGGGGGTTGTTACTAGAAGGGGAATGAATGCTCAACCACTGAAGCAATAACTGTCCATCATATCCCTGCCTCCACAGATGGGCTCATATTATTTCTCTGGCTTGGTCCCCTTTCCCTCCCAAACTCCCAACCACTTTTCTCCCTTTCTTCCTGCCTGAGGTGAAGATCCCACCTCCTACTCCCAAGAAGTCTTCCAGATCACAGCAGCCCATCTTGAGTTCTTCTTCCTTTCAACTCCAAAGAATTATTGTGCATGCCTGTCACTGACAATTAACTAAGCTAGTTATTTGTCTTCAATTGTGAAACTAACACATGTTTATTTTTAAAAAATAGAGAAGAAAAAGGAAGAAAAAAAAACATTATCTGTGGCTTCACCCTATTGTGACAACCGCCAATTATATTTTCTTCTATCCATAATTCTTTAATTAAAGGAAAACATATATATATAACCTACTAGAGGCCTGGTGCATGAAATTCGTGCACAGGAGGGTGGTGTCCTTCAGCCTGCACCCTCTCCAACCTGGGACATCCCTCTCACAATCTGGGACTACTGGCTCCTAACCACTCGCCTGCCTGCCTGCCTGATCACCCCTAACCACCACTGCCAGCCTGATTGCCACCTAACCACTCCCCTGCCAGCCTGATTGCCCCTAACTGCCCTCCCTGCCAGCTGGATGGCCCCTAACTGCCCTCCCCTGCTGGCATGATCGCCCCTAACTGCCCTCCCCTGACAGCCAGATGGCCCCTAACTGCCCTCCCCTGCCAGCCTGATGGCCCCCATCTGCCCTTCCCTGCCAGCCTGATTGCCCCAACTGCCCTCCCCTGCTGGCCTGATGGCCCCCAACTGCACTCCCCTGCCGGCCTGATGGCCCCATCTGCCCTTCCCTGCCAGCCTGATTGCCCCATCTGCCCTCCCCTGCTGGCCTGATCGCCCCTAACTGCCCTCCCCTGCTGGCCTGAGCGCCCCTAACTACCTCTGCCTCAGCCCCCACCACCATGGCTTTGTCTGGAAGGAAGTCAGATGTCCAAAAGATGGCCGGTCACCTGGTCTAATTAGCATATTACCCTTTTATTAGTATAGATTACCTGTGTTTTTCTCTCAGAAATAAAGGGTTCATGGAGAGGTATTTACACTGTTGAGCATTTTCTCTCTGTGCCAGATGTTTGACACTGACATACATTAATTTATTCCTCGCAAGGAGAGCCTGCCACAATGATGGCTCTGTGTTGAAGAGCCCGAAGCCCACAGCTTGTAAGTGGTGGAGCTGGAGACCTTCTAGTTCCCACTCACAGTTCTCACGGGCTCCATAGTGCTGCCGACACAAGGCTTCATCGCCGGAGAGTGGGTGGTGGCCCCGACCAGAGGACTCCCTTCCCACCAGAGGTATGACCTGTTAACTAAACAATTAGAATGTGTCCTCTGCTTTCTCCTTTGTGTGTGTACAGCACTGCGTCTTGTTCTCACGGGGGTACATAGGAAACACACTCGGCCAGCTTGCCCATAGAACCTGAGGACACATGCCTTTATCCTATGCTCTGCATCATGGGGTCAAGAGAATAACCAGTCTCTTCCTGTGGGCAGCCTGGCCAATAAGGTTTTTAATTTATCTCAGCTGATCCTTTGCCCAAGATGCAAAACGATGGCAGATTTCTATTGTGTTTCTTCGTAGTTATTTTATTTGCTTTCAGAAGAGTGACAATAATCGGGGAATGTTTAAGAATAGAGTTTGAGCCCTGGCCAGTGTTGCTCAGTAGTTAGTGTTGGCCTGCTCACTGAGGAGTCTTGGGTTTGATTCCCAGTCAAGGGCACCTACCTGGGATGCAGGTTCAATCCAGGCCCTGGTCTGAGCGCATGTAGGAAGCAACCAATTGATGTCTCTCTCCCTCTCTCCCCCCCTCCCCTGCCACTCTCTAAAAAAGCAATGTAAAAAATATCCTCGGGTGAGGGTGAGGATTAACAATAACAAAAAAGGCACATACCTAGTTTGAAGGTTCGATCCCCCAACGGGCTCTGACAGGAGGCAACTGATCTATGTTTCTCACATCAATGTTTCTCTCTCGAAGTCAATAAAAATATCCTCAAGTGAAGATTAAAAAAAAGAATGGAGCTTGAAAAATCTCTCAAAAAGTTCTCTCCTTTTATTAAAGTAGATACAAAGGTAGATTGGTAACACTTTTTAAACTTTTTTATTCTTTCACAGAGATTTTATTAGTTGTTTCAAGCATAAGTACACAGACATTTCAATTTGTACACAATTCTTAACACATGTACCAAAAACCTAAGAAGTCATACAGTGGTGATTCTTTTCTAAAGAGTTATCCCAGTGACTTTCCAGCTTAAAATGTGGAGGCTAATTTTCCTTAACAGAATATCAAGTACCAGTATCTTCAAATGCTGATATGCTGCTACGTCAAAGTCCCACTAATTCACAATTTAATATCATATATTCTACAATCAAGTTTTCAATCTTTCACAGCATGTTAACTGGGTTACTAGGCAAATGACTACCACACCAAAGATGTTACAGATCCACAAAATTCCGACCGGGAGAGCCAAGATCAAGGAGTGGTTTTCTTTAGGAAACAATACTGCCAAAACCATGGGAACAGAAGTAATTTAAAATTGTTCAAGACACATTGAATGCACAACTGACTCCAAATTGCCACCTCATATGCTTTGCATTATAGGATATAAACTATCCTCATCTGCGGAATGTTAAGCTGACACCCAAGAGAATCAAAGCTCCCACATTCAACACCCCACTGTTTTCTGGTTGTACCAAAACACAGCGAGCAAATGATTTCACCTTAAAAACAGTATTTACACTTCAAAATGGGATGAGGTGGGATTCCCTCCTTCAAAATGTTTCTAGAGTTACGAAAACACTTGCATTTACAAAACAGTTGATAAAAATGTTCCTCTGCATTATACGAGAAGGGCGATGCAGAGCACTGAGACCTGGAGTATGTTATTAACCAGACTTGGCTTCTTTCTCCTGCTTCATCAGAGGCTGACCTCCCTTTGCTTTTCGTTTCTCTGTTTTCTGCAGGTAAATCTTGGGTTTCTCAGCCATTTCTGCCTGTCTTCCCTTGGCTCCTCTTTTGTCCTTTCGTCTGCACTTTTTGCTCTGCAGATTTATCCTTTTCTGCTGCCTATTTGTGGCTTCATTTCCACCTTTGCAGGAGTGGGCTTACCGGACAACCTCTTGGAACTCCTCCTTCCCTGCCCCCTAGGCAGGGGCTGACCTTCCTCTTGGGCATCTGGGGCAGCGGCTCGCCCAGAGCCTTGGAGAAGCTGGGTGGCCAGGCCACTACTGCTCCCCCCACTGCCTGGGCTGCTGGGACCCATTAGGGGCCAGTGGGAGAACAGAAGAGCTCAGCGTCATTATTATAGGTTGTGGTTTTCATCAAGCATTAATTTAAGAAATATTACTGATAAAATGCTCATCTCTGTGCTGAACCCTGGGGCTCGGTGATTAACGCAAATGGAGGCCTTGGCTCTGAAGTGCATGTAGTCTATGGTGCTTCGTGCTTGGCTTCAGTGTGTTGACCGTAAGAGCCCCTGCTAACATCACAGACTTTGGGATTTGGAGTGTAAACAGGGGAGGCATAATTTTTTGTCTTTTAAGATGGAATGCTGAACACTCAATGGATGTTAGTGGGTAGTTGGCCCTTTACCTGCCTTCCGTATTGAGTGTTTTACCTCCTTGATGGGGCCATTGGCTCTTTTCCAGACAACGACCATTATTGGTGATATTGTTACTGTCAGATTTATGTCCAACTCCCCATACTGGCAGGAGAAAGAGTCCTTTCAGGATCATCTTTATTGCAGTGCCTTATTCCCATGTTGTAGACATAGAACAAAACCTCTTACAAAACACCTCACTCTGTCAGGAAATTTATTTTGTTCATTAGATTCTACATATAATGTTATATCATGATATTTGTCCTTCTCTGGCTGTCTTTATTTCATTTAGCATGATAATCTCCAGGTCCCTCCAGGCTGTGACAAAGAGTAAGAGATCCTGCTTTTTTATAGCTGCATAGTATTTCATTGTGTAAATGTACCACAGCTTTTTTTAGCCACTTATCTACTGACTAGAGGCTCAGGTCCCCTCAGCCCAGCCTGCACCCTCTCCAATCCAGGACCCCTTGGGGGATGTCCAACTGCCGGTTTAGGATTGGGCCTAAACCGGCAGTCAGACATCCTCTCACAATCTGGGACTGCTGGGTCCTAACTGCTCACCTGCCTGCCTGCCTGACTGCCCCTAACCCCTCTGCCTGCCTGCCTGCCTGATTGCCCCTAACCCCTCTGAAAAAACAACTGCCAACCCCCTGCCGGCCTGGTCGCCCCATGCAGCCTGCTGTTTGGTCGTTACTGTTACTGTGACGGCATTCTGGACAATTTGCATATTCCTCTATTATTAGTATAGATGGGCACTTGGACTGTTTCCAGATATTGGCTATTGTACTAGTAAATAATGCTGCTATGAACATTTAACATATTTGCAAATTTTGTAACATTCCTTTGTATTGCCAAGTACTATTGTGTGGCTATACCACATTTTATTCATCCATTTATTAGTTGATGGACATTTAGTTGATGTTTCTATTTTTTGAGTATCATGAATAATGCTGCTATGAATATTTGTATACGTTTTGTGTGGACATGTTTTCAATTCTTTTGAGTATATAAAAAAAGATATAATTTTAACATTCAGCTCAGATCCTCCTCCTCTCATTAATGCTAATGAATGAAATTGAATTCATCTTTATATGCATTCATTACAGCGATAGCCTGGGGAAATTTCATGTGGGGTAAACGATGAACAGGCTGGTTCCTTTTCTTTGTTGTTAATTCTTATTGACCAGGAAAAATTCTGTATAAAAACTAGTTCAACTAAATCTATAACTTTCCTTCTTCTCTTTTGATCTCCACTGCCTTGGCACTGCTCATCTCATGCTTTGAGTCCCTAGATGGAAATGTAAGATGCTTTCTGAAAGAATGCTCAGTGCCTCTGGGTGACCCCTGCCAAGGCCCGACAGCTGGGAATATGAGAAGAGACAATGAAAATGTAGGCCAATAACATAACAGCCTGCCCCAGCCCTATGCATGACCTTTATTAATCAGGGTATGTGAAGTCGGAAATTTGTATACAGTCCCTGTATTCACATCTCTCTTCCTCATTCACCTTGACTTTTTCGGAGCCTTTCTGGGGAGAGCATTGAACAAATGTTCCTTTTCTCTGAAATTTCCCTGAGGATTTCAAAAACAGTTAACATGTCTGCAGCTCTTGCTGTATGATGGGAACTGAGCTAAGCAACTTCCGTGTAGCTTATCTCATTTGATTCTCACATTCCTTTAAGATGTTGGTATTGGTCCCATTTTCCAGATGTGGAAACAGGTCTGAAGTGGCTGTAGAACTTTCCAAGAATGCAGGCTTAGTAAACGACAGAAGCAAGACTTGAACTCAGATTTGACTCATTAAAGTTGTAACTACTAAGGGCTTCACAGCTATTAACACTAAATGTGTGCCCCACATTCTTGTGTATTTAAAATGAGCAGTCGTGTGCTGGGAGTTTTTTTACTTGTCATGTTGGCGATCTCTTTGTACGTGGCTGTTCCTTCAGGGCGAGTACAACATGTACCTCGTTAACTACCGGGGAAATCTGTTACTGTGAAATAAGTAAGCCTTTGTCTGCGCTGCTAACCTTCAGCCCACCCGTCCACATCCCCACAATGAAGACATCTTCTCAGAGCCTTTCCTGAAACACAGCTGCACCTACCTGTATGCATTTAACACGCTTTGTGCTAGCTCCCGACACAGGTGAAGGGCAATTAAACGTTTGCTTGTCTGCCTAGTACTTTTAAAATAGATATTTAAAAATATACGTAGTTGATATAATTTATATGCCATAAAATTTACTCACTTTAAGTGTACAATTTAACAGTTTTTATTAAATATACTGAATTGTGCAGTCATCATTATAATCCAGCTTTAGAACATTGCATCTCCCCATGAAGTTCCCTCAGGTCTATTTTCACTAATGTCACCCCCAACCATATGCAACCACCGACCTGCTTTCTTTCTCTATAGATCTGCCTTTTCTGGACATCTAAGGTAAGTGGAATCAAATAATATATAGTCTTTTGTGTCTGACTTCTTTTACGTAGCATGTTTTTGAGGTTCACCCTTATTATAGTATACATCATTATCTTTTTTTTTATTGTTGTTTTTTAATTGTATGAACATGTCACATTTTCTTTCTGTATTTATCAGTGGATGGACATTGGGTTACTTCCACTCCCTGGCTGTTGTGAACATTTGGGTGTTCACTGTTGTGTGTACATATTTCATAGATACACTGGAATAGAATTGATGAGCATCTTTGATTCTGAACCTTTGAAGTTTTAGTATTGCCTTAGTGTTCTTCAGATTGGCTTGTCTGGCATGCCTGCCACAGTGTGGGCAGAGAAACTGGTCAGGAAATATCTATGACATAGTCTCATGTTCCATGAACCCTTGTTTGGTTTTTATGTAGCATCTTTCCTCCTCCCCCCGCCTCCTCTTGGAAAGAATTTTCTTCTTATCTCAGATCCACGAAATCATAGCAAAAATCCTAATGGTTTTGGATGGCCTCTTTTCTTTCCAGCAGAGCCCCGGGATACATGGACAGCACTTCATAAAGTGCCACACTGACACTAACAGAATGTAAATGACTTACATTGTGTACACATTACTCTGCTGACTAGGTATAGATGAGGTATAGATGAGTAGATTATATATTTTCTCTTATTAAAGACAATAATGGAGAAAGTGAGGGAAGGTTTTTGGGTGAACTCTTTTGTTTGGAGATTAACATGTCTATACCCAAATAAAGTAAAAATGTTTCCCTACCAAAGTATGGTTTCATTTTAGAAAACAGAAGCCTGATACAACAAGAGGGGCTGGGTATTTTCACCAAAGAAATTGCTATAAAGTTATTAATGCTGTTAAAAGCTACTTATTACCAAGTAGGAAAGATTAGTTGAAGGTCTAAAAAATATTCAGCTAGTGTAAATGCCTCTGTATTTTCAACCTCTTTTCTACACCCAAAGCCTGCCTCTGATTTATTCTGTCAAACTAAGAATAAATCCTGACTTGCATCCGTTTTTATTTATAAACATCTTCCTTCCTTCCTTTGAATGCAGCCTATATGCTCTGCTTCCCTTGAAGAAGTAAGTTTGTTGACTTTCCTGGGGGTAGTGGTGAAACAGGTTCCTTATTGTGTATGTGATAAAACCAGAGAGTGTTCTTATTTCTGGGCAGCTACTATATTTCACCACCCATATCTCCAGAGGATAGGACACAGGATTTTTAGAGGAGGAAATATCATTGTTTAAATGACTAGATCAAAACTAATATGGCAGCAAAAGGGATTAGATTAAATCAGATTGAAAGGCCTGACATACAATGCTCAATATGAGTTCATTGAACCTGGTTTGGAGCCTCATATTAATAATTTCTCAGTGGTGCTTAAGAGCATGGACTTTAGAGCCAGATGCCATGTTTAAAAAAAAAAAGTCCTACTTTACCACTTCCAAGCTAGGCAAGTTACTCAGTTCTTTAGGCCACAGTTTCTTCAGAGAAATGCAATGATGCTAATAGTACTACCGTTGTACTTCAGAGAATTGCTAAGCTTAAATAATATATTAAAACTTGATATCTGACACAAAGTGCTCAGTAAATGTAAAACAATGAAATTTAAAAACAGAAAACACCAGTTCCCTGGGAAGCTTGTAGACCAGAGACATATGGTAAATGGCCTCATTAGACTTTCTAGTCAGACTTCAATTAGGTGGGAGTTAGCAGCTAGAAACCAGTTGTTTAAACACTGAGCCTGTTTCCTTCTGAAAAATATTTTTTTTAATGGAGTTAGTGTCTTCAGCACTTTTCATTTCATTCATCCACTGGGTGGGGAGTAACTGGTATAATGTATGAAGGTGTCCTACAGATGTAAGAATAACCCTTGAAGTGAATGGTAAAGTAACAATGTGTGTACATACTGGGGCCCTATCTGGCATTTCTGCAATGTACCCAAGACACTGGGAAGGAGGTTTGTATACACACGTGTCCAACCACATACTGTAAGTGATGGAGGATAGTGATGGGGTTTTTCTTACTCATATGCTATCTTCAATATTTATCAGATAGTAGGTATGTCAAATTTGGTTTTTCAGCCATGATGCTTTTTTCCTTCGTAGAGAAGCGAGTATTTATAGGAAAAGTTTGTTAGATTACCCAATTCATGGATACGACCGAAACATAGTATGTGTTTTGGGGAAAATGAATAGATTGTACAGAATAGTTGTGTAACATTGCTATGACATTTACTAAATATTTATGCCTTTTTTGCAATAATTCATTTTAAAATAAGGTAAGAATTTTGGCTAGATAACGTTTACACAAAATACCATTTTTGTGACAGACGGCTGGATTTGGAGAAGCCTTCACTCAGCCCCCTTGTATAATTGGCACGTGACCACCTGAGGCATGGACGGGAAATCGGGCCTGTGGCACCAGGGTTAAGCTCCTTTTGAACGTACGCCGTACTAGCACGCAAGCACTGCTACACCGACACGCAAGTGTCCACGTTAGCATATGAAGGTATCTGAAGTGATAGCTCTACTTTCAGTAGAAAAAGGAGGAAAAGGGAGGAAAACTGGAACTGCACGAGTTCTACAGAAGCATGTCGGAGTCATGTAATGAAAAAGCAGGTTTTTTATTATGATGTTTCTCCATATTTGGCATTGCTGTAAATGGCTAACTAACATTTACTGCCAATTCAGTACAAATGTGTGGTTTGGTAATACCAGAACAGCAAATTTAAATGAAAAATAAAAGTTAAACATTTCCACACAAGATTTTACAGTCTGACATTTCACTGCGTAGATAAAAAGACTTTTTTTTTTTTACTAGAGATTATTCAGCATGAATAAAAAACTACAACTTTTATTTTTAAACAGGAGTCACTGGTTTTAATTTTTACACATTTTAAAATTACTGTGATAAAAAATAATGAAAAAGCTTCTTAATTATGCCATACACAGTATAATATAGATCTGTCCCCATTATATAGCATTTGTTTAATATACAAAATAGAATATTGACACACTTGAATCTATATGTAGTTAAGCAAGTTACTTGAGGAGGGTCTTTTCATACAGCCTTTCATCAGAAAATAAACTCCTTCTTCCAGCCATTTCCTAGCGAGGAGCTGGCCCTTTCCCAAAGACCTGGGCGCTAATCCTGCTGGACCAGGCTGACGGGGACTAGTCAGGAAAACGATGAACTTCCATGCCAAGTGGTTCAAGTGTCCTCCTTTCACTCTGATTTATTTTCCCTTTCAACTCTCAACCCAGGCACATAAGCACACATTCATCTATAGCTACTGTCTGAATGGCCGACCGAGTTCGAAGGCCACTGAGGGCTGCCATGGTTCTAGACTCCTGACAGATCAAAGTGCAATAATACTGCTCATTCCATGGAGATGCAGTTTTAGGGTATTTAACAGAGAACTAAAATGATAAGCCTCGATGATAATAGGACGTATAGATAAGTAAAACTGGAACGGCTCCCCGCCCCCGCCCCAATTCTGAAGTGAGGTTAGCATGTGGCTCTCCTTTATCTGCATGTCCAGAATCCATCCTGTGCTAACTACCAAGCTCTCCAGAGACCCTGACCCTGTTAGTTTCCCTGGGGGTGACATTTTCTTTTTCAGGAAAAGGTAGGTACTCTTTTAGGTTCCCCTCCCATAGTCTTAGACAATTGGGTACATACACCCCACAAGCACTTGCATCCCACAGCAAGGCCTGAAAACACCAAGAGGGCCATCTTCTTCTCCCAGTAATTAAAGTCTTTTCAGGGTTTGTTGGGAGTCACCTAGGCCTGTCACCAACTCTCACTGACATTACAAACTTAAAGAGCTTCAGATGGCAAGATACCACATACAGCGAAAATGAAGCTACTTTCAAATAGCACCTCCTTTTTTTCACTTAAATCCATAATTACACTCAGAGGAACAACATAATTAAGATAACTTCCTTTCCACATATTCAAAAAGGGCACAGCTTATTTTCCATCTAATGCACAGCCTCCTATAGTTTTATGAATGTCAGTTGATTTCTTTTTAACAACAAAGTGAGCATATCATTTTTTTCACTGACCTCTTATTTTTTTAAGAGCCGAGGATGCTGGGACTAAAATATGATTAATGTCTGACGTGTTTTCTGATTTTAACCATATAACATTCTATAAGTGAATAAGTTACCTTTCAGAAGTTCTTTTTGATTCTTAACACTGTGATTGATAATAATAATCAAGTGGTATTTCTTAGGCACCCAAAATTTCACATCTAGCTGGGTTACAAACCAACTTAAAATACTTTGAACCAAATTAAACCATTACAAAAGGAACATTCCCTTTTAGAGAGCATTCAAAAAGCAAATTATTACATTTTTTATTAAATAATTTCTCCAAAATACTGAAAAAATAACAAATAACATTCAAAAAGCATTCAAAGAAAACATAAACATCCTCATTTTGTTTGGAAATGAACTCTTGTAGGATAGAAAGGAATTAGTGTATTACTGGCAACCTATGAGATTCTGCATTATTTACATATTGCTGGTACCTCTGTGCGTATTATTGCCCAACTTCTCAAGCCTCTGTTTTTATGACACGGTTGGCGAGGCTGCTGTGAAAGTAACCCCGCTCTGAGACGGTGCCTGTCCGTGTGTGAGCACCACCTTGCTGGCTCCTGCTCCTACGCGTTAGCGCAAGAGGAGGCTGAGTCAGCCAGACCTGCCCTGCCAGACTCACCGCGGGAACAAGAGGGTGGTCATGCTGGGAGGCGGAGGGTTACTCCCTCTGTGATCTGTGATCTGAGATCTGAGCGGGACGGAGCCTCAGCACCAGTCTCCATCTCTCTCTTCCCCGGAGCAAACCCGTTTGGTGTTTGGGACCACTGCTGCCTGTCCTGTATGAATGCTTGCACACACTATAAATCATATAGGTTATCCACCGACATTTCTCTGACCCCTACAAAAAATATATATAACATGTCGTGATAAAACAATCTCATCTAAAAATCATTCTTATTTTACACTATACAAGCTATTTTACAATCATTTTAATAAATTGCATGTAAAGCTGCAGTAGCCCTTCCCTTCCCAGATTAGTGAATACCAATATGATATATATCTGAAACTATAACTAAATATAAAAATATATTAGAAGTTTCATATTGTTAATGTTAGATTTTCAGTTTTCTATTACACAAATAATTTGGCCACCATGAATAGAAATCGGATTTCTTGTGGCTTAATAAGTATGAGTTTTGAGTTAACAGAAAGGTGGTAAGGTGCACACAGAAAGGGCTACCACAGCTTCTATTCTGTTTAAAATGATTAATTCTCAACAGCGAGGAAAAAAATTCACAAGACTTGTTAAACTCCATGGCACACGGGGATGGGCGGGTGTGGCTTACACACGTGGGAGCCTGACTCGCAGCCTAAGTCACAGGGAGCAGCCGCCGAGCTTCCCGGCGCCACCAGGAAAGGAGACCAATTGTGACAGATGGGAATGTGAAAATGGGTGTCTAGCCACTTCTGCCACATTAGAGATTTCGTTTTTTGGGTAAAGTGAGAGGAATTGCTTGGTCTGATTAAAATCCCTCAGCTTTGTTTCCGCTGGTTCTCTGGAATCCTAACTTTTAAGAAGTTATACAAACTACAACAGAAGGTCCTGAACGGCCGGAAACTCGCGTTCTTGCCGTTAACCATTGCAGGGATAGGGCGTTAGGTGCAGACAGGGCCTCTTAGTAGTTTTTTTTTTTTTTTTTAATTAGTCTTTTGCAACCATCATCTATGGTTTACCCTGCAGGTTTGGACCAGGTAGGTGCTCGATACCAGTTAGGGTGGTTAATTTGCACAACCTCTATAATCCTCCACTGAAGCATATATATATATATATATACAAAATGTGAGCTTTTTTTGACAAGAATACTGGAGATTTGAGTCGATTTTTGTGATCTTCTGATAGCTAAGTGCCATCAGGTTAGAAGCACCAACCCATTTTCACACAGAAGATTAATGTTTAGAGTTTATTTAGGAAAGCTATGAACTAGTTGCCCATCATCTTAAACAGCTGTACAATAACTCAAATACAAAAATTAAGAAAAATGAGCAAGCGTAGTTTACTGAATATAAAGGAAATTGTTAAAACCAGACAGCAATAGCTATAAAAGGCACAGCTTCCCTTTTCTGATATACACTTGTAAACTTTTTTTTTCAGGTTTCCATGCATAAATCAAAAAATGTTATCCTAACTATACAGGGCAAATACACCAACAAAAAGTCTAGAAGATTTTGTCCAGCCAACTGTGATAAGTCTGAGCAGGAAGTTCACTGAGCAGACTGGGCACTGGTGGTTAGAGTGCCATCCTTCTCCGACAGGGAGGTGGCCCCCCCTCATTGTTTCTCATTCCTGGGATCCACCAACTATCACTTCCTACTGTTCCCATCACTGAAAAGCGAGGGCTCAACTGCTTCTGTCGCCAAGCCTTGGCCCTCTATAAACCACATGTAGTGCGTGTTTAAAACAAGACAAAAACAAACACCAGACATAAACAAAAAAGCAAAATAAAACAACATAACCGCTATAGGATAAACGATAGTTTGTACAATAAAAGCTATAAAGTCAACTTTCTTTAAGGCAACCTTTCTGATTAAGGCAGTCACTTTTGATGAAACAGAAGTTTTTTGATATTTCCACTTGAATATTTTGGTAACTGATTGGTGATGATTTCAGCTAACATCTCTGGGAATTCAATACTCATGGATTTATCCAAAAATGTTTGGAAGCAATAGTGAAGGAGATTTTCAACTACCTACAAGAGAAGATATGGTAATGATTAGCCTTAAAAACCTATCAGTGGGAACATCTCATGCTTGTTGGCCTCTCTCTCTCTCTTTTTTTAAAAATATCTGACTTAGATAGACTATACCCAATCTCTGCTGGAATTCCCCAAGTTAAAAAAAAAAAGTTAAATAAAATGAGCACTCAGGTACCAAAGACCTCTTAAATCCCTTAAACTGTTTGTAGAATTGTATGGAATTAAGTATTTCATGATGAACTGTAGTACTATAACACAGGAAAGACATATTCTAATTTAATGGATTAATCAAGCAAAGCCAGGGAATTCTATATTTAAAAAAACAGTGCTGTTGAATTCTGTACTGGCATCAGGATGCTACAGGCACATGACCAGGTGAAATAAAATTCCATAATTCCACAGGAAAACTGTGGGCCAAACTGAAGTCACAGCCTGAACTCAAACCATCATCAATATCCACAAATGGAAAATATATTGGTATACAATTACATAGACTAATTAGAACATAACTTCATATCCCGGAAAACTTTTGACACTTGGCTTTGTGATTGACACTTACCTCATGCATGGAGTCCAAGAGTTTTGTCAGTTGGTAGAACCGCTGCCAGTTCTGACTGGAGTTCCCTTCCCTCTTGACAATGGCTTTCCCCAGCTCTTTGATGTAGGTCATTCTAATCTCATCAAACAGCTCTTGGCTCTTCAAGCCTTCCTTAGGAACTAAAAGATGAAGAGGTAGTCAATTCAATAACCTTCTTGTGATAACTTTTCATATAAGCAAGTAGGGCATTTATTATTAATAGCATACTTCATGACTTAACATTGTCTATATGCTTTTAATGCACTCAATTAAAACATAAGCATTTCAAAGGATCGTGAAACCACAGCCAAGAGAATAGGGGCCAATGGGAAACTGGAGACCTTAACTTTAGGTAAATCGTGCTGATACCTTCCTCTCTAGTTCACAAAGCTGGCTTGAAGACCAAATAAATAATAGTGCCTTCCATTCTGCCCTTCAGTTTAGTTAGATATAATGAAAACTTCAACAACAGTGTTTATCCCACCAGTTACATCCTGGAATATGTGACATCACCTGTCACTTAAACCCTTAAAATCATGCAATGCATTTTGTCAATTAATGCATTAACACTGAGTTGATATGATTCCAATCTAAAGAGAAATCTGATTTTTTATGTAATACTAGAAGCCCGGTGCATGAAATTCGTGCACCAGGGGCGGGGGGGTGTCCCTCAGCCCAGCCTGCACCCTCTCCAATCTGGGATCCCTCAAGGGATGTCCGACTGTCCGTTTAGGCCCGATCCCTGTGGGACATCCCTCTCACAATCCAGGACTGCTGGCTCCCAACCGCTCGCCTGCCTGCCTGATTGCCCCCTAACTGCTTCTGCCTGCCTGCCTGATCACCCCCTAACCGCTCCCCTGCCAGCTTGATCACCCCCTAACTGCTCCCCTGCCAGCCTGATCGATGCCTAAATGCCCTCCCCTGCCAGCATGGTCGCCCCCAACTGCCCTCCCCTGCAGGCCTGGTCCCCCACAACAGCCCTCCCCTGCCAGCCATCTTGTGGCCACATGGGGGTGGCCATCTTTGACCACATGGGGCAGCCATCTTGTGTGTTTGAGTCATGGTCAATTTGCATACTGGTCATGACTAATTAGCATATCAGGGCTAATTAGCATATCCCTCTCTTATTGTGTTGGAGAGATGGTCAATTTGCATACCAGTCATGACTAATTAGCATATCCCGCTCTTATTATATAGGATATATATACCTACCTACCTACCTCCTGGGAAGGAAATATTTGCTTCCCCTTATATACTCAGAAATATAGAAAATACCTCATGAATTGTGGATCATAAAATTGGTGTGAAATAAATTTTTTAATATTACTCTTCAAAAATTGACACTAGTGGACAGTTAACCATGTTTTCACTTAATCTTACAGCGATGGTGACTTCTGTAGAGTGCGAAGTTTCTCCAAGTGCATTCCTAGGAACTCTGGTTCTGTGTTAATGGCCAGGGAAAAGAGGGTCTGATGGTCCAAATTTAAGCAAAGCTAAAGTTTAATCCAAATCGAGGCATATTTCTGAATTTCAAATTCTCAGAGATAATTATGCTGTCTCCAGAGAGGGGAAACAGCTGTTTCCCAAACTTCACTTCACCTGCTGACACCTTAGGAAATGCTGGCATAGAGGAAGAGTAGTGGGTTTAGGAGCAAGAAGTCTTAATTTAATTTTTACTTGCCCTGTGGACTTGTTTCCTACTCTTTCTCACTAAATTAAATTTTTAAAAAATTTTTTAGATATTAATGATGTAAGACACAATGTAAGTCAGGTATACAACACGATTCATATTATATATACTGTACAATGACCCCCACAAGTCTAGTTAGCATCCAGCACCATGCATTATTACAAAACTTTTCTTGTGATGACAATTTTTAAGATTAACTGTCTTAGGAACTTCCAAATATACAGTACACTATTATTAACTTACAGTCACCATGCTGTATGTACATTGTATCCCCATGCATGCCTACTATTTTATAGCTGGAAGTTTGTACTTTTTAACCCACTTCACCCATTTTCCCCAATCTCAGTCACTGGCATCCACAAGTCTGCTCTCTATACATGAGCTTGTTCTTGTTCATTTTTAGATTCTACATATTAGTGAGATAATCTGATATTTGTCTTTCTTTGACTTATTTCTCTTAGTCTAATGCAGCGGTTCTCAACCTGTGGGGTCGAACGACCCTTTCACAGGGGTCGCCTAAGACCATCGGAAAACACATATATAATTACATATTGTTTTTGTGATTAATCACTATGCTTTAATTATGTTCAATTTGTAATAATGAAAATACATCCTGCATATCAGATATTTACATTATGATTCATAACAGTAGCAAAATTACAGTTATGAGGTAGCAACGAAAATAATTTTATGGTTGGGGGTCACCACAACATGAGGAACTGTATTAAAGGGTCGCAGCATTAGGAAGGTTGAGAACCACTGGAATGCCTCCATGGTCCATTCATGTTGTCACAAATGGCAAGATTTCATTCGTTTTATGGCTGAATAATATTCCACTGAATATAAATATCTCACATTTTATCCATTTATTCACTGATGGACACTTATCTTGCTTCCATATATTGGCTACTGTAAAATGATTTGGCAGTGAACGTAGAGGTGCATATATCTTTTCAAGTTAGTTTTTTTTTCCTTTGGATAAATACCCATAAGTAGAATTGTTGAATCATATATGGTAGCTTTATTTTTAATTTGTCGAGGAACTCCCATATTGTTTTCCATAGTGGCTGCAACAATCTATATTCCCACCAACAGTAAAAGACGGTTCCCTTTATTCCACATCCTCTTCAACACTTGTTACTGTCTTTTTTTTATGACAGCCACTCTAATAGGTGTAAGGTGATATCTCATTGGTGTTTCGATTTGCATTTCCCTGATGATTAATTATATTGAGCACCTTTTCATGTACTTGGTCATCTGTATGTCTTCTTTGGAAAAATGTCTATTCAGATAATGCCTATTTTTTTCATTTGATTGTTTTTTGGCTATTGAGTTGTATGAGTTCTTTATATATTTTAGATATTACCCCCTTATCAGATATATGACTTGCAAATATCTCCCACTTGGCACACTGCCTTTATCTTGGTGGATGGTTTCCTTTGCTGTGCAGAAGCTGTTTAGTTTAATGTAGTTCTACTTGTTTATTTTTGCTTTTGGTGTCAGACCCAAAAAATCATCACCAATATTGATGTCAAGGAGCTTACCACCTATGTTGTCTTTTAGCAGTTTTATCATTTCAGGTCTTACATTCAAGTCTTTGATTGATTTTAAGTTAATAATTGTGTGTAGTGTAATATAGTGGTCCAGTTTCATTCTTTTGTATCTGGCTATTCAGTTTTCCTAACACCATTTATTGAAGAGACTGTCCTTTCCCCATTGTATATTCTTGGCTCCTTTTGTCATAAATTAACATTTTAAGAATATTAACTCTTCCAATGCAGGAGCACAAAATATCCTTCCACTTGCCTCTTCTCCAATTTTTTTCATCAATGCTTTACAGCCTTCAGTGTATAGATGTTTTTCCTCGTTGGTTAAGATTATTCCTAGGTATCTTATTATTTTTGAAGAAATTGTAAATGGAATTATTTTCTGATTTTCCTTTTCTACTAGTTTGTTATTACTATATAGAAATGCACCAGATTTTTTGCATTTTTTATTTTGTATCCTACTTTACTGAATTTATTCAGTTCCAACAGTTTTTTGGTGGAGCCTTTAAGGTTTTCTATATGTAATATTATGTCATCTGCAATTAGAGTTTTACTTCTTCTTTATCTATTTGATGCCATTTCCTTTTCTTGTCTTAATGTTCTGGCTAGAACTTACAATACTATGTTGAGTAAAAGTGGTAAGGGTGGCCATCCTTGCCTTGTTCCTGATCTTAGAGGAAAAGCTCCGTTTCTTACCACTGAGTATGATGCTAGCTGAGGAGTTGTCATATATGGCCTTTAATTGTTGAAGTATTCCCTCTGTTCCCACTTTGTTGAGAGTTTTTAGTCATAAATAGATGTTGAGTTTTGTCAAATGCTTTTTTTGCATCTTTTGAGAATACCATATGGTTTTTATCCTTTATTTGTTAATGTGGAGTATCATTCTCACAGGATTTTGATTAGGATTAGACCAAAGAACACATGAAAATGTTTTGATTTCATAAAGCAATACTTGGCACTTCTAAGATGTCCATATTAATGCAAAAATAAAGGCCACTTAATCAGGAGTGACAAGAGCCTACCCTTAGTGATATGTTAATTTTATACATTACTTATATTACAGGTAATCTAATTACTGTTAATTTTTAAAATAGTGGTTGCTTATTTATGTTTCTTTCCTGCTGGTTACCTGAATTCTAAAAGTAATTATGGGAAAATCCCTATCTGATATTTATATTTAAAAGAATTTCATCCATTCCAAATTATCCTTGTAGTTTCATGAATTTTTGCTTTATGTTGTTAGAGGTCATATATTTACAAATATTTTCCTGGTGAGTGGAATGCTTTATGTAATGAGTATCTTTAAATATAGAACTTTTTCTTTCTTGCCTTAAAGTCTATTTTGATAGTAATGCAGCTGCTTCACCTTTCTTTTGGTTAAAGCAGTGGTCAGCAAACTATGGCTCACAGCCCAATCCTCACCTCAGCCTGTGTTTGTAAATGTTTTGTTGGAAGTCAGCCAGGCCTGTGTTCCTGCCACAGGGGGCAGAGTTGAGTAGCTATATCAGAGACTATGCAAAGCTGAAAACATTTACCATCTGGTCCTTTACAAAAAAGCTTGCCATTCCTGGGTTATACCATGCATAGTATATCCTCTCACTTTAGCTGTTAAATATCTTTATTGAGAGATTCCTCTTGTGAAATTACTGATATATTTGAATTTATCTGTGCCATCTGTTACTTCCTCTGATGATGCTTTTCCCTGCTCCTCTCGTTTCTTTCATTCTTTTGGATTGTTTTTGTTTGTTTTCTTGTGTTTTTTTTTTTTTTACCATGTTATCCTTTTTCCCCTAATGCTTTGGAACGTTATATACATGTTGTATTTCTAGTTGTCATCCTTAAAATTTAAACACCCATTCTTACTTTACCAAATTCTCATTTTTGCTTATATGTAATTAATGTGTATTTTAGTTCTATTTTTTAACCCCCCCCGAAGACATTATTACTGTTATTTTATTCAGTAAAGTTTAGTTTAAATCTATTTAGATATTTACCACTTCCTTTGTTTGTTTTTTACCACTTTTTTTTACCTTCTTAAAGATGTCATTACTTCCCTTTTGCCTAAGTACATTTTGTAATATTATATACAAAGTTTAGTGGCAAACTTTGTTTGAGCCTCCACTAACAACAACAACAACAACAAAAGACTATTGATATGTTTAGACCATTCACATTGAAAAGCAATTGTCTGATATAGCTGGATCACTGTCTGCCGTGTTTATAGCCATTATCTGCTCTTGGCATTTGTTCTTTGTTTCCTTTTTAATCTCCCCCCCCCCCCCTTTTTTTTTTTTTTTTGCTATTTCTAGTTTTCATTAAGCATTTTATATGACATGTTTTCTCTCCTTTTAGTATGTCAATTATTACTTCTTCTCAAAGTTTTTTTTTTTCATAGAGGTGATAAATGGTGATGAAAAATAAATACAATTTTTGTTAGTGGTTGCCCTAGAGTTTGCATTGACAACTACAGTTGATCCTTAAACAATGTGGGAATTAGGGATACAGATCCCCTTGCAGGTGAAAATACAGGTATAATTTCTGACTCTACAGGTGGCTCTTCCTATCTGTGGATTCAACCGATTGCAGTTGGGAATGTGAAAATACTGTTTTCAATCTGCATTTGGTAGAATCCAAGGATGCAAAACCCATGGATACAAAGGGCAGACTCTACTTATTGAAAAAAAAAGAAAGAAAAAAAGCTGTGAATAAATGGACCAGAGCAGTTCAAACCCATGTTGTTACCGTACAACTGCAGTCTACATTAAAACAGAGTATTCCTAATTTCTCCCTCCCATCCCTATTAACATTGTGGTCACTCATTCAACTTACCCATATGTTGTGCTCAAACAATATACATTGTTATTAATACTTTAAACAGTTGTTAGATTAATTATGAAAAAAATACAATTTTATCTTCATCTATTCCTAACACTCTTCCTTTCTATATGTAGATCCATGTTTCTGACCTGTATCATTTTCCTTTCCTCTAAAGAACTTCTCTTAACACTTTATGAAAGGCAGATCTACGAGTAACTGATTCTCTCGAGTTTTGTTTGTCTGAGAAGGTCTTTATTTTGCTTTCACTTTTAAAGGGAATTTTCACTGAATACAGAATTATAAGTTGATTTTTTCCCCTTTCAACACTAAATATGTGATTCCACTCTTGCTACATGGTTTCTACTGATGACAATTCAGCAGAACATATTTCTTGTCCTTGTTCCACCATAGGTAAGCTGTTCTTTTCCCCAAACTGGCTACTTTCAAGATTTCCTCTTTATTTTTTATTTTCTGCAGTTTGAATAAAATAGGCCTAGGTGTAGATTTTTTGGCATTTATCTTTCTTGGCACTTTCTGAGCTTCCTAGATTTATGTTTTGGTTCCTGCCATGAATTTTGGAGAAGTATTAGCCATTATTACTTAAAATATTGCTTCTGTTCCTTTCCTTCTTTTACTTGATATTCCCATTACTTGTATAGTACACCTTCTGTTGTAACTTTCCCCACTGTTCTTAAATATACTGTTCTATGTTTTTTCATTTTTTTTCTCTTTGCACTTGAATTTTGTAAGTTTCTACTGAGTGTTTTCAAGCTCAATGATTCTTTCCTTGGTGTATCTAAGAGCCCATCCACAGCATTCTTCATTTCCATATTACAGTATTTTTAATTTCTAGCATTTCCTTTTGATTCTTTCTTAAAATTTCCACCTCACTGCTTACAATATCCATGTGTTCTTACATGTTGTTTACTTTTTCCATTAGTCTTTAACATATTAATCATAGGTATTTCAAGTTCCCTATCTGATAATTACAACATTTGTGCTATATCTATGTCTTATTCTAATGTTTGTTTCTTCTTACCTTGCAATTTTTTGCAAAAAGCTAGAAATTATGTGAGGTTTTATGTTAATCTGGCTAGGGATAAAGCTGCGTTAAATGTTTGGTGTGGGTATTAAGAGGTTCCAGTTTCCTTTTTATTCCCCCTCCTTCCGCCCCGTTGTCTTTCTTTCCTAAATACCCGTAATTCTGCAGCTTTCTCCATTGTAATTCAGTTCTTCCCACTGGAACCCTGATCATATGGTGGTAAGGTGGGATGTTTAATACTTTTATGATTAAATCTTTTTAATAGGCTTTGTCCCTGGGCTGTGTCCTTCAGAAATGTTTCTGGACCTTTCCCCCCCTTCTCTTACATGATATAGAAAGGTTGGAATGGCCTACTTCCCCAGGTCAGATAAAGCTTTGTTACAGCAGTTTCCCTTAGTGCGCAGAAACATGAGGGGATCTTTCTCAGGTCTTCACCATGGGAACCTGGTGGGGCTTTAGGTGGTAAACCCCAAGGAAGTATGGGGACAAGCCCCCTGCCAATACTGGGTCCCAAGAGTTCTTAACTCTCAGGCTATTCCTCACTGGGTCTCCAGAATTCATCAAAATGACCGAAGTGTTACTACCAGTTACTGGCTCCAGCAGCTTCTCTTCCAGGAAGCTCATTCTAGCTGTGTTTCTCTACATTTGCCTTCTCTACCGACTCTGAGGTGGTGGTTTGCCTTGTCATCTCAATTCTCTGATGGATCTAAGAAAAGTCACCGATTTTCAGTTTGATCAGCTTTTCCTTATTGTGAGGATAGCTCCGAAGCTGTTTACTTGTCAGAGCTGAAACTGAAGTCCACCTTCATTTAGCATTTTAGAAACATCATTCCATTTTCTTCAGTAGCTGTTGTTCGGTTAAATTCCTTCTCCTTTGAAGATGTTTTCTCTCTCCTGTTCAGTGATTTTCTTGTTAACTTTGCTGTTCAGACAGCTGGATTTTATTAATATACTATGTGGAATTCATTGCACTGCCTGGATATAGGGTTTGGTGTCTTTTTAAAATTATGGAAACTTTTCAGCCATTACCTCTCTTTGTATAATTACTTTTCTCTTTCACCTTTCATTTTGGATTTCTGATGATTATGTGAAACCAGAACTTTTTCCAGCTGGTGTACGGTGAATGGGTTATCAATGTGTTACGATAATGATTTGCTCTTCTGGTTGCAAGTGGCCTCATTCATTTACCTCAGTGTGCTATGCTGTACAGATGCTGTTTTTATGTTCATTATGACATGAAAATTTCGAATTACAAAGCATTGTTTTAGAGCTCCTCCCTTAATCACTGTTTGCTCAAATAACACCAAGCTCACATCTTTAACACATGTGCTGCCATTGGTAACCTGAAAGGAGTCTCTAGCGATGATATTTACCTTTAGGTTTTTTAAGGGGTTGTGGAAATTTTTCTAGCCTTGATTATTATTAATACTCCTTAAATCTAAGAACATAAAACAAGTTTTTGTAGAACAAAGAATTACAACAGCTTAAATAGTCATGTGCAACATCTACAGCTTACAGTTATTTGACAACTTTGAAGCCACAGTTTCTAATAGAATACAGACTTTTAAAAAATTACAAGTTTACTTATTTGTATATGAAAAAGTTATTCATCCATCAACTCAGTATTTTATAAACATTAACCTGATATATAATTTTTACTGGAATGGTCTAAAGTTTATAATAACGACTGGTTCACATTCTTATTGAAAATGCCAAAAATATCACAATTTTACTAATATAGACACGATACTTTGTGTTTTTCAAAAGTTATCTAGTTTTAACTAAGTTTTAACTTGCTAGGTGAGATTAGCCTCACTAAAGCTTATATACAGTAACTTTATCTAAACTTTCAAGGTGGTTTTATAAACTCTTGTTGTCGTTTTCTAGATAGAATACCTCTGCCCAACAGTCCCGCTCGGATGCTGCATTAGCCAGTCCTCTAATAGTAATCATGCACACCTTGTGTAGGATGAATCTTTTCCCCATAATGTCTTATACATGGTAGTACTCGACGTATAAGTAAAATTTTTTGACAAAGTTGCAATGTAGTAGAAAAACCAAAATCATTCCAGTTGGTTTGCTTTTTCCATGCCTCCTACAGAGGTCACAGGAAGGAGGAAGTCTACACATTACAGATCAACAGACACCCCTATGCAACTCACACACCTCTATTTCTCCATGACATCTATGTCTTATTAATCTTGGTGTATGTTATGGGCTGTGCCTTTCTAAAAGTTTACATTTATGAAAACCTATCAGACTAGCAGGAAATAGTAGACATATCTGATATAAGTATTAGTGCTATGTATACAAATAAACCTTTGTTTCTACATTTCATGCTTCATATAGAAGTGAACAGTGTTCTACAAACCTGATGAGAGAAGCAGTAAGGTTTTCATGCAGAGATATTCTTCATAAGATACCTGAAGCCTTTGTAACTCAGAGGAAACATATAGCATGTGTTTACATTGGTCATACATGAAGGGTAGAGACATCCTTTGCCTGTGAAAGACAAATATCAGTGTTTGAATTAGAAATAAGTACTGCTTGTTCCATGAAGGAAAACCTAACGATTACGATTAATGCTAATTCCCTACAGATGAGAAGTTTCCTTAAACTTGTTCCTGGGTCTAAAGCATATAAAGAGACTACTGAACAATGTAATTTTACATTGAAGAAGTTATTTTTCCATCATGCACTCCATGAACTATTTTATTTACTTAAGTGTTTAGAACTTATTACTTCTACAGGATTTATTACCACTTGCTCTTTTATGGTAGCATCCAAATATGGCCAACTAGACAACACAGCTTTAGATCCTACCCATTTAAAAATCAAAAGGCATTTTCTCTCATGGTATTCCATTCTAAAGACAACTATGAGTGATACTGTATATAGTTATGCAGAGGGTCGGAATTCGACTCTAGGCTTTCTTAGACCCCATATCTGCCTCTGACAGACATTATTATCTCCTAATGAAAGGTACCAAATTAATTCTCAACAACCACGATCACATCTACGAGTTTCAAATAGATCCCTAAAGTTTGCTAATTTCTTAAGTGAAACCAAGAGCCTGAAACTGTGCCCAGTTCACAGATTTAAAAATACTTCAAGATCTATGTGTATTTTTTTCAAAGTTTTGACAGAAAGTGATCTTGGACTTAACAGATAAAAAAGTTTTTACTTTTTTTATATGATAAAAATATTTATTTCTTTATATGATAAAATAAATCAGACATGAATGGCATACTGCCAAAGTGATGACAGGAGCTCTATGATGCTTCAAATTTAAAATCTGCTTTTAGTAAAGAGGCATCTTCGCAATGCTCCAATAGGAATTAAGCTTTCCTTTTCTGTGAGGTATCTTTTTCTCATTTAGCTTCCATTATGTTGTAATCGACAGTTACAGCGTAGTAGAGTAAAAAAATAATTCTAGTTGGCTGCTAAAAAATAGTATTTTCTACAACTTTCTGACCTAAGGACAATGATGATAAACTTTTACAAGCTACACAGATGGTCCGAACTTGAATGTATACTTTCTGACCCCCAAATCTGCCTACCCCAGACACCAGAGTAGTGGGGAAACACAGTGAGCTCAAGAAAAAGGGGGAAGAAGCCTTCCCACTTCAAAACAAAAAGAGAATGTGAAATCAGAATGGCCTCTTCAAAGCTATTGTTCGGATAAGCCATGTACCCTCCAACAGAGCTGGACACAGAGAAAAACATTTCTGTAATACCTACTTCGTGTAAAGAATGTAAGTGGCACAATCAGGTTATGTGGTGATTGTTACGCAGTGGTTTGAATGGTTCTCTTTTTGGCAACAGTGAAGGTGACTTCCTCTCTGACACAGGCACCTTGAGAGTGTGTCTGTATGGAGATCTGGTCTGGCCAAGCACATGGCAGTGCCTGTCAGTAGGTGACAGGGATATGGCTCTTCCTTGGAATACAGAGTGAGCATATATGTTTCACATGCCTCTTGCTTCTCACTGTGAGGCTTGGTCCTTTTCCTTCAGGTCTTAGTTCAAATGACACCTCCCAAAGCCATGAGCCACCCTATCTGAAATAGACATCTCTCTAGTAAAAACTCTATCATAATCTGAAATTTTATTTATTTGGTGGTTATCTGTGTCTCCCCAACTACAGTGCACGCAGTAAAGGTGAGGAGCTTTGTTGGTCATGTTCTCTGCTCTAGCACCAGGCAACACATATGGGGTGTGATGAGTATTTGTTGTTCCCCTTTAATCAATCTCTACATCATGTTACCTATCCTCTTTTTGAAATATTCCACAGGCGTTTTGCTCCTAGAATAAAATCTAAACTCTATTTAATGACATAAAAAATTCTCCCTTTGGTCCCCACCCACTTCCCTAAACTCACACAATATCCTCAGTGACTTTCTCTAAATTCCTCACATATACCAAAGTTGTTTCCAGCCTTTGCAATCATTTCTTCTACCTGGAATGCCCTCCCTTTCAAACAGTTTGTTCTGTTTCCTGCTCAGCTATTTAGCGAGGTCCTCCATGCTAATGAAGCACGTACTCCCCCTCCTCCCCTCCATCACATATTATACCATGGCTCTCCAAAATAAGTTGGGTCATGTGGTTTCCCCCATCAGATGTTAACAGGGGCATCATCTGTTGTATTCGCTGTGTGTAACACAGAGTCAGGCATTTGGTCAATACTCGTGTAACACAGAGTGAATACTGTGCTAGAAGGTAAGTGTCACCAATAGAGAAACAGCACCACATTTAATTCAATAGCTCAACCAGGTTTTTTTAGACTAACTCTGTATGCAGCTGGCCTAACAGAGGGAAAACTTGAACTCTCTGCGTAGGTAGTTCCTATTTATCATGCCAGATACATAGTCTTGCAATGACCTCGTGTGTCCTGAATCTAGAACCACCCTACTACCTGCAGCTTCCTGTACAAGGTCCAAGAATTTCCTTTACAGTATCTGGAGCTGGTATCATCCAGTCTCCACTAAAACACTTAGAGTAATGCGAGCTTACTACATCATAAGGCATTTAACACTCAGCTCAAAGATGCTTTTCTATAACTTCTACCCGTTATTTTTGTGCCTGGCACCCCCAAGAGATAAAACAATGTGTTTTCATTATCTTCACAGAATATCTCTTCAGGCTATCCTCACTGCTTTCAAGTCTCCTTTTCTCCAAATATCTCCTTTCATCAACAAATATTAATTTCCAAACTCCTTGCTACTCTGGACATGTTTAAAATTGTTACTGTTATTTTTAATATGGCATCCAGTTTTGAACACAAACTGCTGACGATGCTTGACTCACAAGCAATGGCACTATTATTCCAATAATGTGGTTTAAGAATTCAATATTTTTTGAACCCTTGTCAATACTAAGAACTCAGAACTCACAATTAAAGAAATATCCAGCTTTTTTTCATATAAACCCCCTTCATTTACTCCATAGGTGTGGGTTTGAATAAAGGAGATAAGCTGGTGTGTTTGTAAAATGTATCATCTTGAGTGGGAATGATGAGTATGTGAAGGAGAAGGAGAGAGGCCAGGTCTGGAAAGACGGAAACCACACTGAGTGTCCTGGGTGGCGGGTGAGGAGACACTGTGCGTTGGGGATACACGAGATGTGAGCACACTGTGCTTAAGGAAGAGCAAATTAGCCAGCGTGATGGTGGACAGGTGGGAGGCAGAAAGCTAGTTAGGAAACTCCTGCAATGAGTTAAGGGGGAACGGATGTCTGAAACACTTCACAGAGAGCACAGGCACAGGAGGCCAGAGAATAGCTGATTTATGAAATCTTAAAGCGTGGCTGGTTCTCTCCCAATTAAAAAAAAAAAAAAAAACAGAACAAAAAACTTTTGTTCCCATGTTCTTTTCAAGTAATAAATGTGGTGAGCCTTGCCATGCGAGGAGCTAACTGTTCTCTCTGGATCTGTGCTTCCCACTCCTCAGCTGGGATGCCTCACCTGTCCCTGCGAGCAACATGAACTGTATTGTGCTTTTTCTGACTGGAATAGGGTGATGTCATTAACCCATTGTATGCCATAAACGTCTGTAGACGCAAGCGGCAGACCTTCCCTACACACCATGTGTATCTATAAAAAAAAATGTTTTCCCTAAGTTGCAACCCTGACCAACTTTAAAATCATTTTTCGTGAGAATTTTCAGCTGAAAATATTCAAGAACACCCAAATTGTGAGTAATGTATTTATTTGTATAATATTCATTGCAAATTTTTTTTTAAATTAAATTCAAAATATCTTGGCATGTGGGGATGGTTTCCTTTTTGGACGCGTGGCAGTTAACTGGTTAAACAATGCGCCGCAGGATTCCTTTTTATTTGCTATAGACTTTGAAACCCAGAGATGCTCCCTGTTTAAGAAATATCCTGGGACAGTAACAATGCCACTTGTACATTCGCTCTGTTATACTTGGCTTGCCTTAGCCTTGATAAACAATTCTATTTCAGGTTTTCCCAGTTCCATGATACCTGGTAGCATTGACAGTCCATCAGGAAAACATCAGCTGGTGATAATATCCTATGAATACAGGGAAAATGACTCACAAGTGACTTACTCGTTAATAACCAAATCAGGAGCAAAACACAGCATGTTTGCATTTGATTGTCTGTATGATCTCCAGCCCAGGGCAAATGCCATGAGGAACATCCATGAATATTGCAGTAGGGTCATTTGGTCATCCAGGTGTAAGTTCCTGAATCCTGAGTTAAGAGAAATAAAGGTGTGAGGAAAAGCTATAGTTGCCAAAGCAAAGATCATCTCTATGGAAACTGCTAAAGACCAGGTATGAACTAGTCTTGTTGGGGGACCTCTAACAGACAGTGACATGTAGCAAGCACCCAGCTGCTCAGTCTCCCTTGGTGACATGTGAAGATCAAAGCCCTCAGTGCTTTGTAATAGCATTCAATGTTCAAAACCTTCAGAGCAGCCAGTTTTTGTCACCTCTTGCCTACTTAAGTAAATATAAACTCACCTTTTGCCTACTTAAGTAAATATAAACTTAACTAGAGGCCCGGTGCATGAAATTTGTGCACTGGGGGGGGGGCAGTCCCTCAGCCCAGCCTGTGCCTCTCACAGTCCAGGAGCCCTCGGGGGATGTCTGACTGACGGCTTAGGCCCAATCCCAGAAGCCCTGAGCCAGGCTCACAGCTGGTGAGCACAGCGGCGGTGGTGGGAGCCTCTTCCACCTCTATAGCAGCACTAAGAATGTCCAACTGATGGCTTTCTACCTCTTTCCTCTGACAGTGTAGGGATGAGAAAAGGTCAGTCACTTCAGTCTTCCCTGTCTCTGGCTGTGTGAACAGAGCTTGTCAATTCCCCTCTAGCTGTAAAGTCAGGGAGCCTTAAAATATTCTACTTTAGTCCATTTTGACAGTGTTACCATGTCTAATTTTTACCAATTTTACAAATAACCAGATTTTTAAAAGTGATACAATGAAGGAAAACAAACTGAAATCTAAGAAATAGTTTACATTTTCTTCTCCTACTTAAGTGTAAAAGGAATTCTGAGTAAGTCCTGTTAACTCTGTGATGTTACATCATCCTATCTGAAAAGCAGGGAGCAGTGTAAAACTTTTACTATAGACTCTCCTATAACTAGAATGAGGAACAAGATAACATGGGACCATGATGATAAAGATCCAGAATGTTTTTGCTTAAGAAACAGACTCACAGAACAAATCGGTAGTTGCCATAGGAGAGGAGGGGGATGGATGAAAAAAATGAATAAGAGGTACACACTTTCAGTTACAAAATAAGTCATGGGGATGTAATGTACAGCACAGGGAAGAGTCAATAATATCTTAACAACTTTGTACGGTTACTGGGCATAGCATAGTGATTATATCATCAAGTATAAAAATGTAGAATCACTATATGTTGTATACCTGAAACTCATACAATCTATAATAATAAAAGCATAATATGCTAATTAGACCGGATGTCCTTCTGGATGAAGCCGGGCTGCGAGAGAAGCCTGGGTCCCGGGTGCCAGAGGGAAGCCGTTGTCAGCAGCCAGGGGAAGGAAGGCCTACTCTTGCACGAATTTCGTGCATCGGGCCTCTAGTAGTGTATAATAGCAACTATAATTTTTTTAAAAAGGAAAATACAAAATATGTGTCTTAGCTGTGTCACCGTTTGCACCTTACCTGGTATTGCCTTTGCCCATTTCACTGCTGCGATCACCTGTCGCCCACCTAACATGTTGAGTGTGGTCATGATCCGCCAAGCAGAGTCTGGGGAAGAACAATCATATCCTGCATACAGCACCTCCGGCTCAATGACCTCCAGCAGTGACACCAGGGTAGGGGTGAGTTGTGGTAATGTTGCAGGAACTATTGTCTTGTTAGCAGAATTTTCAGAAGTTTCCTGTGAGACCCCGGTAGTGGCCTGCTGAATTCCTTTTATCTTTTTCTTTGTTTTTCGAGCTATGAGTATTAAAAAAACACACACACAGAAATAAGTTGTGATGGGAGGTGGCAAAGTTTATTGAAGAGTTATTTTAATTTCTCAAACTATTTAGATACGAAAGAGTAGAAATGGGTGGTTTTTTTTTAGCAGTTATGATAGTGACATGGAAAAAGAAAGGACCAAGAGAAATCCATTTGTATATTAATTTCTGCTACAAATAAGTTACTTCTTTATTATAGTTATATTTTATACAACATTAAGTGTCTTACAATACTATATTAAAGCAGTCTAAACAAATCACCTTCATAGATTCTTTTATAAATTAATTTCTGCCTCACTTTCACTTTAAAGTCAAAATTTTCATTGGTTAAAGGCAAATTTCTTTTACTATCAATTGAAATAAAGAATCTAAACTTGTAATACCAAACTAGAAACTCTGGCTTAAGGTTACTCTAAATTATAATAACTTGTATAGTGAGGAGAGCTATACTGTTTACAGCCATGCACAAACTCCCCTTCTTATCAAGAGACAATGACATGGCAGATCACACACTGAAGACAGTAGTAGTTCTAAGAGCAGAAAAATCCACTTTTTTTTTAACCTATAATAATGGATACTATTTAGAACTAAAAACATGAGGGAGATGAAGAGAAAAACTTTACATTTCTTCACATAAATTACCAGTGGGTAATTTTCCTTTTATAAGAGATTTCTATTGATGACTATAATCCTAAAGCATCCATTTTCATATTATATGTAAAGTAACTAAAGCTCTCTTGTAATTTTGACTTAGTTTGGAACAGTGTAATCAAATGACAGCACGGATTCTGTAGATTTCTGAGTAAATGAAGTCTTACTCTTTGTTGTTTAGTGACAAATAAGAATTACATTATTATTTTTTAGCATATGTGCTGCTGAAGTGAGCACAGAATTATAGGATTCTTGAAGAGAAAGTACGCAGAGCTCCAGGGAAGGGTAAGGACTGTCATTTATATGAATAGGGAAATGTACCTTTCTCAGTTATCAGAGATGCAAACACATTTTGCTAATGGAAAAGTGCTAATCACCTTTACACATAAAAGACAGTTTGTTGAAGATAGATTTTGTGGCAGGAACTATTATCCCAATGTCTGGTGTTAGAGAAAAAATCCTGCCATTTCCATTGAGTAGAATAGTCCCACTTCTTACTTGCTCTGTGCTGAGTGTGGCACTGAGAAACTTCAGAATTTTTAGTCAACATTTCAAAACAGGATCATGCCAACTTTCATTTATTTCCCACACTATACTGGAGACACAGTACGGTGCAGCGGTAAAGAGCACAAGTCTGAAGCCACCATGGCTGACTCTCAGGTATTGGTGCAAATTATTTTCTGGGCCTTAGTTTCCTCTTCTATAAAATGAGGAGAATATTAGCACCTACCTTGTAGGGTGGTGGAGAATTAAGTCTGGTAAAATGTGTAAAATGCTTAGGACAGTTCCTGGCACACATTACATGCTAGGATAAGAATGTCAGTACCTCAACTGCCCTTAGCATATTTTGAGTTCAGACAGTGCAAGTCTACAGAGGAGTGATAGCGTTTTAAAAAGGACATAAGGAAACCCTCTAAACAATCAAAAGTATCTCAATGAAGCCCAGATCTCAAAACCAGGGCATGTACTTGGTTGACAAAGTGAAAGAACATGCACGACCCAAATCAACCTACTGAAATCGGACTGTACACCCTCAATGAACTCTAGCTTTAAAATGCCGAGACTGTGTGTTCACACTCCACATTAGAACCAAGAGGAAAGGATATGACAAGCTGGGAGATTAAATTTTAAAAAACCTTCTGTGACTCAGCACATAATTAGTTTAATTTCTTACTATTCACCTACAGTCCTAAATGAGGACTGATGCCTCTGAATAAAGCTCAAAGAGCACATCCAATGGCGGGGTACTGACTAGAGCAAGAAAGGGCACTAGGATGTTTCCACAGAACTTTAGCAAGGAGTTCTTAATTGAATACATTAAGAACTTACTATTTTAAAGCAATTTAGTTAATAAGATTTTTCCTGTATATGAAGTTTCTGACTCCTTGGAGCATATGGTAGATTAATGTTCAATATGTGATCTCTACGGAAGTATTCTCAAGTCCGGGATAGCTCCACTTCTTTGTTAATAAAAGTAGAGACATCTTAGTTTAGAAGTTAGCTTTAAGATATTAGATATGAAATCTAATAATGTCATAAGCCTCCTTGCCTTTAAATTCCACTTGACTCTCTACACTAAAAATAAAGCTGTATTTTGGAAAGATTACAATACAACTTAAAATGAAGTATAGAACATTTGGGATCACCATTAAAAACCTTTATCTGTTTTCAAATGCTAGGCACTTCAGGCCAGGAAGAAGGCTGCCTTAAAATATACCTTGAGAATTCTTTGGTAGGGGCAGCAGTACTAAGTTACTTTTATGGAGAGAATTGGGCTCTGAGTGAGCCAGTGGCTTCTGCGAAGTTACTCTGGGGTTATCATGAAATTTCCTGGCTTAGGGGAAACACTCCAATGAACAAAAGAATATTTATAAAGATTATATTGTTCTTAAGTATTATGGTCTGCTAGACTATTATGGTCTGCTAGACACTTCTGGCACTTACTCCAAATAAAGGTTTTATATACACTGGAATAATTGAACACAAAAATGAAGCTTTTTTACTAAAACCACACCTATGCAAAAACTCTATGAACTTCGATATTTAAAAGCCTTTCGGTTTTTCTACAAATTATCAACTGCATGGTATGTGCTAATAGTTATATTATTAAATGACAAACTGGAACTATGTAGTCACATCTATAAATCTTTGTATTTAAAAACACGTGCATAGTACGTGCTAGAAAGCTCTAACAGTCTCCTATCAAAAGAACCACGTGGCTTCCATCCTCCCTCTAATATCACCATGTCTTGTTTAGTTGATCGCTCTTTATAAGATTGGCTTTTCTAAAATACAAATCTGATCATGTCCTCTGCCATTATTTTCACCTAATTCCTACTCAGCTTTTTTAGACCTAAAATTCAATGTTGCTTCTTCCAGGACGGAATTAGGTGACACTATTCCGTTTGCAGTGAGCCACCCTGTTTTGTGATTTGACTCTAGAACCTAACTAGACAGGTAATTCCTAGAATACAGGCACTGACTCATTGTCTTGTGCCTGCCTTCTTGGTGAGCACTGCGGAATGAAATGCTGCTATCACAACAAATAGTAAGCACATGGGCTGTTAGATCACCATCACCACCTTCACCGAACTTGCAATTTCAGTCAAAGCAGAATTCCTAACTTTCCAGAGGAACATTTTTAAACGATGACATCAATGTTAATTATATAACTTGTTACATAAACAGGAATCTGAAAATCAAACTTATACCTAGTTTCAGGTTTCTTCTTTACTTGCAAAACAACAAACCAAACCCATCCAAGGCCACTTTGAGGAGTTTTTCCCCCCTGCAGATCTACAAAAGTAATGTCTCAAGTTTTGTAATTCTCATTATTATATAATTTCTTTTTTCAGTACATAGTCTGGCTATACTGACTTCAGTAATAAGAGCTGGTGAATAAACTTAAGCAATGATGAAATATTCACTTAAAAATTCCTACTTTTATTGAATAATATAAAATTGTGCCAGTCAAGCACATATATACCATAATAACTAAATTATTGCAACCTTTTACTTACATTTTAAAAAGTAACATAAATTTTCATATGATTCAGAGATAGTTCCGTTCAGGTCTGACCTTACCTTCCAGGTTCATTCCAGCTTGAAGACATTTTCGATAGCGGCACGCAGGGCAGTTTTTTCTTCGAATTTTATCAATGATACAATCATTTCTTCCAGCACAAAGGTAATTGTGCTGTCCTATAGGGAAAATAAAGGCACTGTTAAAATTTCACAGGTCTCAAAGGAGATGCTTTCTGGAATGATTCTGTCTGTTTCTGTTTTAGGCAGAGCGGAGCCAAAGAGCAGAGGCACTGACTGAGGAAGGGACAGTGGACCTGCCTCCATTGTCGCTGCAAAGATCAACTAAAAATGTCTTTTTTTATTCTATTCAACATATTCAGAATAGTGTATTAAACACGGTATGGCAGCATTCAGAGAGAAAAGTAAACGTCTCATAAACGGGACACCGTCATGTGAGCAGCTCTCAGATCAAGAAGCAGAGCAATACCCCACAAATGCCCACCAAGGGCAACTCTTTCTTGATAAATTGTGCTTTAAACAGTTTCTTGTTTTAACAGTTACAGGAGATGTCTGTACTCACTATTTTATTATGACTTCTGACCTAATGCTAAGGAGGATTAAAGAAAAAGGAAACTGGTTTTAAAACACTGAGAGTCCCAAAGGGAAATGACTTTCATGTAACATTATTCTACCACATGCAAATAAAATGTGCTCCCCCTCCCAATAGTAAAGGAAGCTATAGGTAAACAGTTAATCTTAAAGGTTAAGGTTGCCATCAACTAGTTAGGTGAACACAGACTTGACAAACAAAACTACTGCAGATCCTACAGAGACTTGTTAATTATTTCACATGCTTTTAGAATATAAGAATGTTTGAATTCACCATTAACCCCCCCCCCCAAGTATTAAATACCACTACTGTCTAAAATCTTGTGGTGCCCAGTTATTAAATAATGTGTAGAGGCAGAAGTACAGTTTTCACCTGGTGAAAGTTTTCACGGAAAATTTCAAAGGAAAAGACTGAAAGTCCCCCTACCCCACATGCATAATCTTGTAATTTTCTTTGAACCTGGTTGGTGAAGGAAACTATCTGAGGATCTGCTGGCCTGGCAAGAACCAAGGATCCTCCTCCACAAGATGAGCATCTATATATATATAAAAGCCCAAGCGACTGTTACAACCGAACGACCGGTCAACCGGTCGCTATGATGTGCACTGACCACCAGGAGGCAGATGTTCAATGCAGGACCTGCCCCCTGGTGGTCAGTGCACCCCCACAGCCAACCTCCCATGGTCCCTACCCCTGACTGGCCGGCCCCGACAGGGACTGGGCAAGACGGCCCCAATTGCCAGCGAGCTGAGGGAACCCCACCCGTGCATGAATTTGTGCACTGGGCCTCTAGTATCTAAATAAATACATGAGACAACTAAGAGTCCATGTACCTTACACTAGAGGGGGTGGTCTTCACAAGACTGCAAGCCATTTCTCTTCTCAAAAATAAATCATACTCAAAGAGAAGAGAAAAATTCAATTCACTAGGTTGACTATACCTAGTTCTAATTTTTAGGGAAAGATCCTTTATGCATAGGACAACCTAAGACTTGCCTGAAAATAAACTGTGTTTACTTCTTCCTAATAGGATAAGTCACAGTGCTCTTTAAGCATTAGTTTTGGTAGATGGTTAACTGTGTCCAGTTCAACTCTTTGTGAGGCATAGGCCACAGAGCTGACTAACGGCCCTACTCCAGAACTGCTCTCCAAGGCCAAATGTCTGCCAGCTGCTTCAATCCTGTCCACGCTGTGGACGTTTCCTAGCTGCTTTACTTGAACATAAAGTGTGTCAAGCCAATAATTCTACCCAGTAATTCTATCCTCTATTAAAGCAAAAGTAGGAACAAGAGATGTATCCATTGTTGAAGCAGTTATAATATAAAGAATTTTGGCTCCATAAGAATATCGCCAAATCACTGTCCTGCAGTTACTGGAAAAGGCAGTTGAAAAAATTACTCATTGCTAAAAACAGAAAAAATTCTAATGCTCTATTTGTATCCAACCAAAATATCAGAATGTGCATAGGATGCTAATAATGATTTCTTTATCCCAGGTATGTCTTAAGCACATGCAAGAATCTGAGCTAGAGGATCAGTGGGCATTGTGTATTTAAGTTAAAATTAGTCTTATCTGGTTAGTAGTATGCAATTGGGCAAGTCTGTGTCTAATTTATAAAATGAGGAGTGGCCACTCTTTTATAAGGCCTGGACATGAACCACTAACGTCAGTCCTTGCCAATCCCTTTGATAAGACAAAGGGATGTCTTAGTTTGGAGTCCCTGTCTTGTACCACTTGGTAAATTCCCATTCTAACTAATAAATACAATAGAGAGTAGACATCAGGAGAAAAGCCTTCAAGCCAGCTGAAATTTCTTAACATTTTGTTTGCATCATATTTTTGTGTGTGGTTAAAACCTATTTTTGGCAAGTGACTCTAGTTTCTATTTGTGGCAGGTGTGGTAGCCAGCCTCCACGATGGCCCCCAATGGTCTCTGTGCAGTCCCTTCCCATACTCTGCCAGGACTGGTCTGTGTAACCAATAAAAACATGGCAAAAGTGACAGCACGTCACATCTGAGATTAAGCTGTAAAGACATTGGTTCCATGTTGGTTAGTCTCTCTTGTGGATCGTTTGATTTGGGGGATGCCAGCTGACAGCATGCTGGAGGAGCCACACAGTGGGGAACTGAAGCTGCTGCCAAAAACAACGCTAATGGGTGGCAGGAGCCTTCAGAGGACAGCAGCCCCATCAACAGTGTGATGTAGCCTCACAACTGCCCCAGAACCACCTGGCTCAGAGCTGCTCCCCAATCCCTGACTCGCGGGAAGGGCATGACACAGTAAATGCCTTCTATTCATTGTGGAGGTAATCTGTTGTACAATAGATAATACAGGAGGGATAGTAAAGTTGTGTGTTCTTTAAAAAAAAAATAATTTAAGTTTTAAAACAGAGTGATCTAAGAACAATGTTAGTAAGTAGGACCGGGATGCACAGACATGAACAAGACCCTGGAAGTGCTATGGGACACAGGTACCACAGCAAAGGGTATGTCCTAGGTTTTCCGCAGTTTGTATACTCTATTTGAAGTAGCCAAGTTTTCAATGTGAACTGTCAGCTTGAGCTTCTCTGTACCTGCTCTCAAAAGCAGTGTGTACAGTGGAAAGTGTACTGCTAAGGTGTCAGGAAACCCTGATCTGAATTGCAGCCCTACTTTCTAGCTGTGTGATCTCAGTAATGTTTATTAACTTTTCTGAGCAGCTGCTTCCTCAGCCGTAAATCTGGAAAATTAGCAACTTACCTGGCTGGCTTCTGCAAGGTTCTTCCAATAGTGCCTAGCACACTGTAAGGGCTCAATAAATGATAGCTATGAAACAATGCCCTTGTAATAACTTTCAGAATCTAGGCAGATGATGGACAGACAGGTGACAGGTTTTTATCATATACCTCTCAGGGAGCCAGGGTGACACTGAGGTTAAGAGCCAGCTGTGTTATAATCTGAGTTCTGCAAGCTAAACTCTCTGAGCCTCAGTTTCCTAGTCCATCAACTATGAATCCTAACAGCATCTAAAAGTTCAAAGCTGTCAATTAGGTGGTATGACATATATAAAACAAGGACTTCATGCATGGTAAATTACAGGTAGCTGATGCCTATCTTCATAATGACCCACCAACAAAGATGAGATGTACTATTGTGCAAAGGGAACATAAAAAAATGGGACTTGGGGGGAAAAAGATCACTAAACTAGTATACAAAAAGGAAATGGAGCTACCCATGTATGCAGAAAAGAGACACACAGAATATCAAATAAAGAAGTTCAAAATATCTATTCTTGATCTAGTTTTTATGGAGAATAAGTAAAACTTTGGCAAATTCTGCAAATTTCCTAAAAACAGTTAAGTGTTTGGGCAGTTACTATAATATGCCAATTTAGGGTAAAACTCATCATGTGTAGCATGTGTAATAAATGAAGTACTAAGTATAATGCAAATCGTACAAGCTACATCTTCGTAGTTTTTAAAAAGTGCTCCAAAAATGTATCTGGGCCTTAAAACATTTTCATCATGTCTAGAGAGGTTGTCAAAGGATTAAAGAATTGTAGAGGTGAAAGGGGCCTTGGAGAACATTAAAATCCAAGGAAAGGATTTACTTTACAGTCCACATTTAAGCTTTTCCCTATTAATCATGCAATCTAGACATCACATTTAACTGAAATACTTAAGTGATAAATATTTGAAACAGTAGAGCTAATATTAAATTTTACCTAAAAACAAGTATAAGAATTTAATTCTAAAGCAGGGATTAAGACCAAAGAGCAAATAGCTTGGTATTTTATTGGAGAAGTATATTTAGCTCTTTCTTTTCTTTTTAAATTGCATTTGAATGCTTTTACATAGGGCATGCTCCTACATTCTAATGGCAATAACTGCCCACCTTCCCCCAGTTGTATTCTATTTTGCCAGAATGACATACTTGGTCCCTGCAGGCATTTGAATTTGCAGCCCTGTTTTGTTTTTTTTTAAAGGGGGCACACCTGGAGAATCACCACATGCTCCTGGAAGCTTCAGTGGTTGGCCCCAGGAAGCCTGCACTCTTCTCTAGGCAAGGCAGAGTGGCTCCTGGCTTGCTGGTGGGCCCAAGCTAAGGATTCCATCCAGACCAGTAGTATTTTTTTTGTTTGTTTTGTTTTTAAATATATTTTGTTGATTTTTTACAGAGAGGAAGGGAGAGGGATAGAGAGTTAGAAACATCGATCAGCTGCCTCCTGCACACCCCCACTGGGGATGTGCCCGCAACCAAGGTACATGCCCTTGACCGGAATCGAACCTGGGACCCTTCAGTCCGCAGGCCGATGCTCTATCCACTGAGCCAAACCGGTTAGGGCTGCAGCCCTGTTTTAAAGAATAATTTAGTTAAAATGGAGAAAGAAAATTATTTTTTAAATACCTTATTTTTTTCAAGGCTCCAATGTCTCATTCTAAATTTCACTTTCAGAAATCAACCTGTCGATATTATTTATGCACAGCAATACTGTATTACTGTTATCACTGCATTTATATCATGGAGGTTACTCATCAGGTAAGAAAGTGATGAGTAAAGTAAAGTGAGGACAAGAAGAAGCTTCCTTCTCTTGGGTTTGCTGTAAATAAGATCTACTTTGTTAGAGGCACTGCTCTAAGCAGGGGAGGACTTTACTCACAAGTGTACTCAACAGTTGGGAGTTACTGAACTGGTCAAAACCTGCACCCCTGTGCTCTAAGTGGGGTAACGAGCAATTCTATAGTTGGCTAATGTATTAAAAAGTAGTCCAAAGAAAAGAAACTGACTCATCCAGTTCCTAAGGATGCAAACACAACTCTAGCCAAATAATCCTTCTCATAATGTGAATGAATAAAATATTATTTCTTTAAAAATTAATAGAACCACAACAAAACAACAAGAGAGTCTACTGCATGGGAGAACATATTTGCCAGTGTTATCTCTGATAAGGGTTTAATCTCCAAAATTTACAGGGAACTTATACAACTTAACAAAAGGAAAATAATCCAATCAAAAAATGGGCAAAGACCTAAAT
>NW_005370597.1:5017642-5033284 GCF_000412655.1 Myotis brandtii
GGAGAAAAAGAAACCCTCGTGCACTGCTGGTGGGAATGCAGACTGGTGCAGCCACTGTGGAAAACAGTATGGAATTTCCTCAAAAAACTAAAAATGAAACTCCCATTTGACCCAGTGATCCCACTTCTAGGAATATATCCCAAGAAATCAAAATTCCAATCAGAAAGGATATATGCACCCCTATGTTCATAGCAGCACAATTTACCATAGCTGAGATTTGGAAACAGCCTAAGTGTCCATCAGCAGATAAGTGGATTAAGAAACGGTGGTACATCTACATAATGGAATACTACACTGCTGTAAAAAAGAAGTAACTCTTACCATTTGAACAGCATGGATGGACCTGGAGAGCATTATGCTAAGTGAAATAAGCCAATCAGAAGAAGATAAATATCACATGACCTTACTCATTTATGGAATATAATGAACAACATAAACTGATGAACAAAAATAGAGCCAGAGTCAGAGAAGCATTGAACAGACCGTCAGCCCTCAGAGGAGAGGCAGGGGAGGGTGTGTGTGTGTGGGAGGGTAAGAGATCAACCAAAGGACTGCATGCATATGAGCATAACCAATGGACACAGACAGTAGGGGGGTGAGGGCATGTGCTGGGGTGTGAGGGGGGGGGGGAATGGAGACATATGTAATACTTTAAACAATAAAGAATTTAAATTAAAAAAATTAATAAACCAGAGTAATCTTTAGGTAATCTACTCAGGCCACAGTCTTCAAACTGTGTTACAGATGACTGAATTGCATTTTTCACAGGAGGATTCACTGACTTCTAATAATAATTTGCTATACAAGGAATTTCTCCTCCTTTAAAGAATTGATGATGTTGTCCTTGTCAGCAAGCCGAGTCTATCACAAAGGTAAAGTTTATGTTAATGTCATGTTTGTACAGTAAAATCAAGGTCTTTTCTGACCTCCTCCGCACTTTATCACTTGCTCCTCTGTATTGTAATCTCTGTGCCTTGTTTACTCACCTTTCACTGCCAGTGGACTGTTACATCCCAGACAGCAGGGGTCAGGTCTTCCGTTGATTGTATACCACTCAGCACAGTGCCCAGGCCCAAAAGCAAAATACCTTTCCCTCCAACCTCTCCCTCCCCCTCCCCTATTTCTCACTGTCACTCATTTTTGCCAGACTGAAATAGCTGGTGACTTTAAAAACAACTAATTTATGGGAATTAAAGCCCACGATCTAATACGATGAGTATTGCTGCTGCCCAAATCCAACCCCATTGTTTCACATGATACCACTTTAAAAATATATATATATATATATTTTATTGATTTCAGAGAGAAAGGGAGAGGGAGAGAGATAGAAACATCAATGATGAGAGAGAATCACTGATTGGCTGCCTCCTGCAGGCCCCCAACTGGGAATCAAGCCCGCAACCCGGGCATGTGCCCTTGACCGGAATCGAACCTGGGACCCTACAATCCGCAGTCTGACACTCTATCCACTGAGCCAAACCAGCTAGGGCTGATACCACTTTCTTAAAGTTACTTTCTGTTCTCTGACCAAGCACCCTCCCTTCAGTTTATACTTTTCTATTTTATTCTAGTTCTGTTTTATGTTGCTTTTAAAAATGTCTCTTTCCCCCTAGAGACCTAGGAGCCATTCCCTCTCCCCTCTTTACAAAGCCTTAATGAGCTTTGCCTATAACAGAAATTTCAAAATCCACTCTGAGAAATAAGAACCAAGTAGAGGAAAAATAAAAACTCTTCAAAACACACACTACCTTCCACTGCTCTTTTGAAGAAGACTTTGCAGCTCCCACAGGTCAAGACCCCATAGTGACATCCTGACGCTTCGTCAGAGCACACAAGGCAGAGTTTGGGAGGTGGTCCCGATGCTGCTGAGCTGGATGCAGGAGGAGAGCTGACATCCGGTCTCATGCCAGGGCTAAAGAAGAAAGAAAGCAGCGTTAGGATTTAGCTGTCACAGCTGTAAAAAAAACCCCCACACATCAAAACACAGTCTTCTTAGCTTCTCCCTCCCCAGCGAGCATGTTCATACTGAACTGTGGCTTCACATACTAGCAAACATCACAATGTCTCACCTACTTAAACATATTCAAATAATTATTTTGTTCTTCAATACAAAATTATGAGTGAGGTCATTTCTTTTTAAGTATTCCTTAAATAGTTGTGCTTCACTTAGACATTACAATGTTACTTGCTTAGGATTTGTTTATATTTATAATCATCTTTATTAAGGTGTAATTTACATACAATAATTCTCACCGTTTATAAGTATACATACAGTTGATGAGTCTTGTTAAATAGTTGTATAGCTAACACCACGATTGAGAGATAGTATATGTCTATCACTCCCCCAAAGATTCCTCCTACCCCTTTAATTGCTTAGGGTATCAAATTTTTTCTAATTTTATTATCTTGGACAGGCATCTCTATTCATTCAATCATGTCTCATTATAATTCTACTCATGTCCTCCACTTGAGTCAAAATTTTTTATAAAACTTCTTACAGTTTCTTAGGACTTAGAAACATTCCTTTCCATAACTTGCTTGTCTGGATTGCAGTGCACGACAGGAAAAAGCATGAAGCTTTCAACACTAAGGACCATTCTGCCTGCCCTCACCCTTCACCAAAGAGATGCCCTGGAGAAGAAGGTGGAAATGGGAATCTGCTTCTCGTACTGGGTCTCAATTTTCATCTTGCAGACTTTTCACCACAATGAGCACAGGTTTAGTGTTTAAAGGCAGACATTCTTTTCCTATGAAAGAACTGTACAATGGATATATACTTTTTACCTGTACTCACCATTCTTAACACTCTGCCAAATTTGCTTATAAAGATATATACATATATATATTTATAAACCAACAAAACAGCGATCCTTTTAATGATGAAGAAAAAATTAACTATGAAATACTTCAGAATAGATCACACAATGCTTTCCAATGTTTCATCTTCCTAAGGAATTTTCATCATACATGCTAATTTTAGAACCAAAGTTACTGTATTATATTGCACTGTATAACTCAAAAGAGTTTCTAAGCATGTAACTTTCTGTAACTAAAAAGTCTCTAAAAAGAGTTTCTGGAGACTTCCCATTCCTTCTCTAGTTATGTGTTTTTCAAAACTGTGAATGGTAGCAATCTGTTGATTTTGGAACTACACATATTAAAGTGGATTATTTATCAACTATATAAGAAAGTTCATAAGTATATCATTACTTCTTTCTAAAATTTTCTTAATTTGCTTATTCTTTTAGCTGTCCCATTGCCGTCCTTTATAACTATAGCCGATAATAGTACAGCAGGTCCTCAAACAATATTGTTCCATTCAACGTTGTTTTGTTATACATTATTTTGCTTAACGTCGCAGAAATTACGGATGACACTAAGTGAGGACTCAGTGTATTAAATCTCAATTACAAATATGCTCAAACTCACAAACTAAATAAATTGTTTTGCTTATCAACATAGTTAGAAATTATGTTTATGAAATAACATCTTTGTTCTGTTTTAGGAATAAAAATTAAAAGATAATTATAGAACGACAATTGTTTTATAAACGTCACTTTAAGTAACTGGGTCTCTAAACCCAAAGCTCCCCCAGAATTCTGTCCTCACATAAAGCTCACTGCACCTTGCCAACCCTTGTTTGTCTAAGAGGCTTGGTCAACAGGACAGCGTTCCCATCACCCCAATTCTGGGAATACGCCCCGGTGTTTCACATGTTCTCTGACTACTGTGAATAATTTCTGGATGCTTCCCTATCACAAGGCATTGATTCTCTGCTAGCGCTGGGAGTGGACTGAGTGCATATTGAAAGCCTACAATGAAAGAAAATAACCTGAAAGGACTCTGCTGTAGGTCTGGCAGGAGCCACCCTTGATTAATAGAAACTCGTGACTAATGCAGAGGAGCTGCTCTGAGCCGAGTTTCACAGAGAAGCTGGAAGGCCTGGGAGTGAGTGACCGGAGCAGTGTGTCAGGGAAGCAAAAACGTCCTTGGCTTCTGCTCTGGGATGCCCCTATTCCTGCCCAGCCAATCTGTCATCTGACATCTATTTTTAGGAACCAACCAGTTGTTTGTGTATTTAGTTTATGGAAAATAAGTGCAATATTTAAATATTTGAAATTTAGTTCTCATATGTAATACTTACATATATGTGTTTAAAATATTTTTAAGTATTTGTAGTACTTTATAGTTTTAAAACACTTCCATGAATAGAATCTCACCTCTCCTCTCAACAGCCTGGTGAAAAGGATGCCACAGCCTCTGACGAGGTCATGCTGAAGCAGGAGGTTGATGAGGGAGCCTTCTGTGATTACACGGACAGGTCTCAATCCCAGCTCCCCCACTTAAAAGGGCTGAGCCTGTTTCCTCATGAGCGAACTGGGAAGGACAGTGTGTGTGTGTGTGTGTGTGTGTGTGGTGAAAAGAGAATATGTAGAAAGTCAAGCATTCTTTTCTCTTTCAGCAACACTGGAGACTTTATAAAAAGCATTATATAAGTATTATATAACTGGAAAGTAGTTTTAAGTCTAAAATGTAGCACAGCATTCCCAAATTCTCACTTATAAATTAGAGCATCTGCAAGAGCGTTCAGGCCACTGCACTGTGAGCTACAGATGACAAAAGGGAAAGTTAAAACTAAACGAACAAATGGGTTGGTAGAACTGCAGCTAAAAATCTGGAACTTAAGTCAGGCTCTTGGCATCCCTTCAGGCGGTCATTCTGGGCAACATCAGATAGGAACTGAGTATGCAGAAAACTGCCAAGTATACCACAGACATCAGTGGAAAAGAATCAGTTTTTCTCACACAAATATGAGGACTATGATGGCCTATAAAGAACACCATTGGGAGAATGGATGACTTTAAAATGGTATTAAATTGCAAATGTGACCCTGTGATATTGCTAAAAGGGCTAGGGTACAACAAAATAGTTAGAACTCAAAGGAAAACCATATGGAATCGCCATTTTTAAATGATCCATGGCAGAGAGAGATAAAAAGCACCCCAGGATACGAGTGCATATTTCACTCTCTTTGCATGAAAAAGCTAGAATGTCCTGGTCTTTGCTCAATGTGTGTTTACAGTGATGCCAAACATTCTGAAGATGCTGAGGTTCTGTTAGTAACTGACTACGTCCAGGGTCCTTTCTTTTAAGTGAAGAATCATGTGAACAAAATGCTTTATTTCAGGTGAACACTTGAAGGCAGTTTCCCATTCAGAATGGACACTACATTATTCCTGAGGCTACTTATGTTACGAGAGGAAAAAACATGTATAAAACTGTGTTTTTCCATTTAATTCTCTTGCAAGAAAAGCAACCGATGGAAGGAGGATCACTGATGGATAGTCATGAATGGATTATAAAAATTAATCATACACCTTGAGAAGCATGTAAAATGTTCAGGCAAATTACACCCTTTCATTAAGCACGTACTTCCTGGCACCTGAATGCCAGGCCCTGTGAGGATACAGCGGTCATATCTTATAAGGAAGCCATGTCATACATGAAATGCAATCCCGAAATGGTAACAAAATCTTGAAACAGATCTAGGTAGGAGTAGCAGAATATCTTTTAACTGCCTCTTGTGTCATATACTGCTAGGAAGATAATCAGCTACATGTACAGACAAATCTGGTTTCAAATCCTAGCTCCTGCGCAACAGTGGCTGGCTGACAACTCCTGAGTCTGTTTCCTTATTACTACCATTTTAGGAATTTTTGTGTGGATGATATATCCACACTCATATAAAATATTGGACATACACTTGATGATCATCAAACAATCCTCTCTTCAACAGCCCCCTTCCCCATTAACTTCTTTTTTCTCTCTCCCCCAATCCCTCCTTCCCTTCTGGAGCACCTTAGGTTAATGGTCCCTTTAAAAGTTTAAGTTCAGATAATGGTAGATATATAGTTTTTATAATCTACCAAAATTCGACAATGTCGTTTTGTAAAGGTTAGTGTTTCGATCTGGAATCTGAAACCGTATCAGCGAACTTCTTGGAAGTCTGTTACATTAAAATCCATTGGTTTGTCTTGCACTTTGAAAGGATCTTTCACCCATGCCTGATTCTGTCCTGTCACGCATTAGTCATTTGGAAAACATTGGTTCCCTGAGTTATGCAGACCTTCCAAGTGTTGACACAGTTCATTACGCAATATAAAGGAGTCACATTTGTTAAACTCACAGTGGCAGTTGTGTCTTCCAAAGTTCTAAATTTTGTTTAGAAGTTCTAATTTTTATCAACTGGTAACAAATACTGTCAGTTGTCTTCCTTGAAGTGATAAGCTCACTTCAGTCATTTTTGAGAAAACATGCCAAGTAACAGAGGCTGAAAATTGTAGCTGGTCCATGGTATACCATGAACAAGTGGCTTGTTCAGCTCACAACTTCATCTTACGCATGCTTTCCTCGGAGACAGCCTTCGGATGCTACACGCAGCACAGAGCGCTCTGCGCCTGCCCATTTTGTCACACAGAAGGACATTTAAAAGACACCTTCTCAAGGGTAGAGAGTTAATGGAATTAGTATTTGCTTCCTCAAGGATATTCTTAATAGAAACTGGCTTTCTTTTAAAAACAAACAAACATGCCCTACTGGTTTGGCTCAGTGGATAGAGCGTCGGCCTGCGGACTGAAGGGTCCCGGGTTCGATTCCAGTCAAGGGCATGTACCTTGGTTGCAGGCACATCCCCAGTGGGAGGTGTGTAGGAGGCAGCTGATCGATGTTTCTCTCTCATCGATGTTTCTAGCTCTCTATCCCTCTCTATAAAAAATCAATAAAATATATTTTTAAAAGAAAAAAAAATAAAAACAAACAAACACGAATGCATGGCAGTGAATACAGTGACTACTGTACCCTAAGATGCCAGTAGTTTTATTAATCATTACTGTTGTACTATTCTTGCAAACATCAAAAAAGTGAAAACAGCAAATAAAAACTATGTATAATCATGAAAATCGTTGTGAAAAGACCTTGGGGTCTCCCTGGGATCCATGGGCCACATAATGAGAATTGCTATCATAGAGAATAGTGAGGACGTCAAGTCAGACAAGCCAGAATTCATTACCTAACGGCAATGTAGGAGCTTGGTGACCGTTTAATCTCTTTAAATCTCAATTGCCCTATTTCTAAGTGGGGACTGTAGGGTACCTGGCAGAATGATACATATTGCTCACTACGTTAGAGGCTTTCCCCAGAGAGAAAGGAACAGAGATGCTAAACTATTACAAACCCTATTGGCAGGTTGGCTTACCCTTCAATTTAAATGAATTTAATCAACAGCTTTTCAATGAAATGCAATGAATCCATTTGGGAAAACAAGCAAAACCATATTATCACCTCAGAGAACAAGTATACATTAACATGGGGGAAAATTTGGAAATAAAGCTGCTACAACTGGGTTAATTTTTTATCAACTACAAATGGAATTAGGTATGTTCTCATTGGTTTACCAGTTTTGTCCCAATACCATAAAGCAGTGATTCTCGACTGGGAGCAGTTTTGGTCTCCAGGGGATGTTTAGCATTGGCTGGAAATGTTATTGGTTGTCAAAACTGGGGAAATGCTACTGGCATCTGGTGAAGAGGCTAGGGTGCTGCTAAACATCTCACACTACGCAGGACACCCTACTCCCCCCACACCCCCCAGCAAAGAATTACCCAGCTGCAAATGTCAGTAGTGCTGAGGGGTTAAGAAACCCTTGTCATAAAGCTATAAGCAATAAGAAGAGGAAAAAATTTAACAAGGACCAGCAACATTTTAAAATCTTATGAACTATCTTTAAAAATGGAGCAACTGTCCTGAGGCAGCTCCAAATATTATTTGACTCAAGACAAATCCAAAAAAGAGATTCAAAACAGAGCTGAGGCCAGGGACAGCCATATTGATTAACTTGAGCCAGTAATTTAACTTTATTTTTCTCTTTAGTGCTAGCCCTAAATGGTGGTTATTACACATTAAAGTCAGCTGCATTTTTCTTATCTTTTCTCATTAGGAAAAAGGTAAATATTCAGCTATACACACCAGGCAATGATATTTCTGAATGCCCATTTATGCCTGAATTAGCTGAAGGACCACTGATTTGGTGGTACTAACTATGAATGTGGCATCTTCAAAGAAGGCAAGAACAGGATGGATACAATGGCACACTTACTGCCTTCTTCTAACATACATCTCACTATGTATGCAGATACCTACGGAATAGCACCGCAGCTGAACCAACATTAAGAAAGGGAAGGTAACATTATTTCCCTACTCCCTAAAAATGAAATCTGGTGAAACTACAAGTACATTGGTATGTGAGGGAAATCCAGTCATGAAAGGATGTAAAGTTAATCACAGGTGACATTCAAGCTTACAAACAGCTCCATGGCCACCGGTTTCAACCCTAGATATATATTTATTGAATTCTGGAATTCTGAACATTTACTGCAATTTGTAATATAACTGCTGTGAAATACTTGAATAAAGGCGACAAAAATCCAAAACACCATTCATTTCCACCTTAACTACAATAGTAACATTTCTAAATATCTTATTCTGAGAGGGACTTGAGTTCCCCTCACTATACTTAGTAACCCAAGCTTAAAAGCAGACATTTTGCCAATTCCAACCCCTTTCCCACATTCTATTTATTACTTCCTATATCACTACACCATGTACCTTTTTCTTCCTGCCCACTCCCACCGCCACCTAAATGCATGCCTTCTCTCACTCCTTGCCTTAACCACTGCAATGGTTTATTCTAAGCAGTCTCCTGGCTCCGGCTGCTTCTCCTTCCACTCCATCCACTTCACCTCACTGCTAAACTCTTTTTGCCCATCATGATTAAGTGCCTCTGGGCTCCTCCATTAGATATAGTACAAGCGCAACATGGTCCCAAGCTGGTTCCTCTTTCTCCAATCATATGCCCACTCCTCTACAGCAACCATTTGGTTCTTTATCACCTTAGGTAGGGATCGTGTATTCTTCAAATATTTATGAAGTGACTGGAGTGTCCACCATGCCTTTCTGATCCATGACAACCTCTAGGTTCCCTTAAACACTGCCATGTATCACTTTATACCAGTGATCCCAGAAAACATTCCAATGTAGTGGTATGTTTTTATCAATAATTCCTTTCCGGTAGAGCCCAGCATCTTGTCCAGGGTTCAGTATGTTATTTTATTTAACCCATTTATTGTTATATCTTCACATGTTCTGTAAAAGAATTTGAGGCAGCTAACATGGTAGATATTTATGAGATTATACCCACAATATAGGTATCACCTCACTATGCAAGTTCTTTCGTTATATACATTATCCCCTTTAATCTTCTCCACAAACCTATGAGGTGGGTACTATTTTCAATGTTTTACAGATGAGGAAACTGATATTTAGAGAAGTTTACTTGCCTAGGGTGACATAGTAACTAAAAAAGTCAGGATTCAAACCCAGGTCTTTCTGACACCAAAACTAGCATTCTTAACCAGTATTCCACCCCCCTCACTCTGATAAAGTGGCATAACTGAGAGGCGAAGGTGGATCTATGTCTTCAAACTGAAGCACAATGCCTTCAACTTTGCTGGCTGAGATTTGATGTCTCAGTGATGCACACTGAAAGGGAGCAAATTTCCCATGCCTGCTTCCAATTATTTGCAAATCAAGATTTTTGTCCGAGTAAGGGTCAAGCTGGTAAACACAGTTGCCTTAAAATTGTGTAACAGTCTGTATTGTTTGGCTAAATTTTCAAATGATCCACAAACTAATATTTATCTCATTCTGCACAATTAGCACAATTCCTAAATCCTTACTAAGATGCTTGTAAAATCAAACAAATACAGAACAGCTTTTAAAATACTCATATTTATGTTAGTATAAAGTAAGAACAAAGCCCCCAGAACCAACCTCGACTTGATCTAAGGCCACACACCTATCCCTCCCGTCCCTGAGTCAAGAGTCCAGGCCTCGATTCTTAGATTCTTACATTAGTGGGAGAACTTCTTGTTTTGCTATCATGCCACTCTACCTGACAAGGTGTGTTCATTGTTGTTGTTCTTTGTTACCTACATTTCCCTCAGGTTTTGATGATGCTCTCACTTCACACCCTAGTTTCTAAATACCCACTAAAGCAATTTAAAGGAATAATTTTAAGTATTTAATAGATAGTGAAAACACTGGAAAACTTGTCCCTGGAAGAGGAAAGAAGAAATAAGAACGTAGTCTTTAGGATGATGTAAAAGTGACTCAGTGGCCACCTGCAATACAGGCAGTTAGATGAAAAATCTGAGACCAAAAAGGTTTTCAGTGGGTGAAATAAAACTCATAGCAATAATCGCATTGAAAACCAACTGACTGATTTTTAATTTTGTATGCTGAGCCCCATGGAGAGGTTTCTTAATATTTATCTCAAATTATCCTTACTACTAGTCCATTTTACAGATGAGAATACAGAAGTTAAGCCATGTGCTTACCCGAAGTCACACTGGCACACCTGATTTTGAATTTAGCACTGCCTGGTTCTAAAATCCATGTTCCTCACCCTCATGATTGCAGGCACCTGCACGGTAATGTCTGCTTAGCCTGATAGTTTTTAAAACACTGTGTGCGTCACCAAGTAGAGAGTCTTGAGGTAAAGTTAACCATCAAAAATAATTCCTTCTTCTGACTATCCTTCGTATCATAGTGGAGAAGAAATTATAATTAAATGATATGAAAGTATTCAGGTCACTTCCATTTTTTCTTTAGATACTTGTTATATTGACTTAAATCTTAAATTAACATTTTCATATTCTAAATTGTTAAGATAATTCCATGTTAGCCATTAAGTACTGAATTAACATGGAGACCACGTATCAAAAGTATGACTAGAACCAGGAGTGTTCTATATGTTCCCAACACCAATTTTGCTCTGAAGCAGTATGTTTCACTAACATATAAGAACTCAGAATTTTTTGAGATGCATTTGATTTTTCTGAAATATACTGCTCCACCGAAGTATCCAGGTGTGGATATAAAATTATGTGAAGTTATTTTTGCACTGCTTTGGAAAATGGGTAACAATTTAAGTAATATGAACTTAATGTTATACAGCCTTAACTAGAAAGGAACTATCTTTTGTCCACACTACCAATTTTATGGATGGAAGATTTATATCAATTGACTAGAAAAAATTATGGGTAAAAACTAACATGTCAACTGATGTTTAAAAGACCGATAAAGCCAAAAAATTGTAATTATTCAATGTAAGGGTGCTAAATATACGGTACCACAATTACGCATTCAACCTGGTTACATGGTAACAGCTACATTTATTTAGCACTCCTTATGTGGTTAGGCATCTGATATATAGTCTATAGCAGTGATGGCGAACCTTTTGAGCTCAGCGTGTCAGCATTTTGAAAAACCCTAACTTAACTCTGGTGCCGTGTCACATATAGAATTTTTTTTTAAAATATATTTTATTGATTTTTTACAGAGAGGAAGGGAGAGAGATAGAGAGTTAGAAACATCAATGAGAGAGAAACATCGATCAGCTGCCTCCTGCACATCTCCCACCGGGGATGTGCCCGCAACCCAGGTACATGCCCTTGACCGGAATCGAACCTGGGACCCTTCAGTCCGCAGGCCGACGCTCTATCCACTGAGCCAAACCGGTTTCGGCATGAAAAACCCTAACTTAACTCTGGTGCCGTGTCACATATAGAAATTTTTTGTGATATTTGCCATAGTAAAACAAAGACTTATATTTTTGATATTTATTTTATATATTTAAATGCCATTTAACAAAGAAAAATCAACCAAAAAAATGACATGCGTGTCATAGGTTCGCCATCACTGGTCTATAGTCTTCATCACTATCCTTAGAGATCTCACTATCCCATATTACAGGTGCAGAAATTAAGACACAAATGTTAGAGAACTGTCCCTAAAACACCATATGATACTGCTGAGAAGGCTAAGTTTAAATTTGAACTCAAGATTCCAAGTCTGGTGCTTTTTATGTTTTTGGCACATACAAATAATAAACTTCTGGTTATCTAACTGTATGGTAGATTAAATAGAACAAATTATAGTTAGTGATACTAACTATAAGATATTACATCTCCTATTTTACAGATACTAAGGTCGACAGATGCCCAAAGGAACAGTTATCTAGAATTAATACTTTTTACCAATACCCATTTATTATCTCTTCACCCTGCATTCTCCAGATAAAAAAAAAGGCTGGCAACATTTTTAAAAACTACACGTAAATTGTGCTAAAATTCAGTAATTGCCTTACTTTGGTAAGGTCCATTGGAATATTATATAATTAAATATCAGTCAAAACATATTGAAAATATAATGTATTGTGGCACTGTATATAATATGTACTCTCACTTACATGTATTTGTACACACACCCCTTTCCTCAATAAAATTTCATAAATAACAGTGAGAAGCAACATAAACTATCATGTAGTTTTACTTTTGCTAAATTTAGCACACAAAAAAGTGCTTTGGTTTGTTTTTCACAGCCCACATAAGTATTGATTACTGCAGTTCATTTTAGATATTCATTCTAAATTTTTCAACAGAAAAGTAACTTCTGTTTCTTCTAAAATAGTATCCACTAACATTTTAGAAACCATATGGGAATGGAAGAGAAACTCTGAAAGCAACTGATGTTGTGATTTTTGTTTTAAAGTTTTGGGGGTATTCTTCAGTATGTAAAAATTTCAAGGGCACAGGCAGCACTTTTTTGAAAATAAATAGTAACTATTGTTGCAGTGGAAAATTTCCCATCGGGAAGCTTTGAAATTGATAAGCATTTATGATCAATAGTAATTCTATTTCTAAAATAATTTGCAGATTTAAAAATAAAACCAATACTGTAATTCTCTCCAAGTTGTCTGAGAAGCTCTGTCAAAGTTTGTATCTTCGCAGAAGTATTATAAAAATTACTCTAACTAAACTAAATCCCTCCTCAAGAGAATAAGAATGTGAGTAGTCAGCCATTAGACAGCATGTGAAAGCTGAGTTCTTATGTAAGCAGCACGTTTTGTGTGCAGGAACCAGCTGGCCGAATACCAGTGCAGAGCCGACATTCCCAGCAAACCCTCGCTCCAAAGTCCAAGAGAAATGAAACTTCTGAAAATAAAGTCCTCAATTTAAAATATCAAGTTTTTTTTAGACTTGTTACTTTCAACGAAATTATCACTTCCCAAAATGTCACAATTCAACACAGTTAAGCAGAGCAACAACAACAAAACTATAGGGTCTTGAGAGGGCCAGGGGAGAAAAGGGACCAATAAAACAACGACGTTGACAAAACTTTCATCAGTTGTTTAAAATAGAACACAAGAATCTACCATCTGACAAAATATCATCACAAACTTAATACTTTAAGGACAAATTATTAATCTGTAGCATAAATATCTGACAACTCTGGACAAAATGTTTCATTGTTGACAAATGATTCTCCCACATAAATACTGAAAGCTGATAAGTTTTAGAACTGTAAAACATCCCATCATGATACGGACTGTTGGTGCATGAGTTCCGCTATTCTGGGCTTATTTTAAGTCTGTTTGGACACCCCAAGTGTTTATTTGGTTTTTTACTTATCCATCACTTTCTATAAAAATCACTGACAGGATCTTAACACCCCAGCTGTAAGAATTGAGAAGACCAAGCAAGAGGAAGAAGAGAATCTTTCACAATTACAATGGGGGCAGTTAGCAAAGCTTTGACTACTTAGATAGCCTGAGGAGGAAATCTGTCCCCTCCCTAAAAAGGGTAGCAAAAGGATGTAAATAGTATCTGAGAACATTCCTGTTGGGAATTTTAGTTTTTTCACAGTGCCCAAAAGAGTAAACTAATATAAAGGAATTTCTTGTGTGTGTGTGATTTCTGAAATGTAGCATAAACCCTAAACCTGAGCAGAATGAGAAACAGTGACCAATAGAGAACAGGAAGGGCTCAGATTTGACGCCCCTTCAGTGGATAGTGGAAATGGCTGGTTGACTATGTTGGTGGGGCTGTTGGTACACAAACATCAAGGACAGCAAAGTGTTAACATGCTAAGGCAGTTCTAAGTGTTGCCTGGCTCCATTTTTTACTGATGTGGGAAAGGAAAACTAAATAAACTCAATGTAAGCAAGATCGCCACACTGAGAAAAACTCATCGCTGTGTCCAGAAAGCCCAAACTATTTTTTTCGTAGTTCATCTCTTTATATCGAGTCCATAATCTACTCCAAGATTACTGCTTTTTATTCATTTGGAAATATACAACTAGGACAAATAAAAAGTTGGAAGATACTTTTTAAATTATAAAACTAATACTTAGTTAGAAAATTTGAAAAACACCAAAAAAAAAGAAATTAAAAAAATAAAGCTATCATACTTTTTTTTAGAGAATAATAAACATTTTACACATATCCTTAATCTTTAAAATTTTTTTGTATGTATTTAATTTGGGAATAACACCAGAGGTGACTGCCATGTATGTGGCTTTTTACATGCGAAGTTCTGTTCATTTGCTGTTCATCACAACATTTTGAGAAAAATTCCCGTGTCAACAGATAATCTTTTATTACAACAGTCTTTGATGTTTGCAAAGTATTCAGTTCTAATTTACTCATTCGCTCCTTACTGGTTATTCTGTTTTTGTTTTCTCACTATCATAAACACCACTGCAGAAACCTTTACAAACATCTTTGATTACATATTAAATTCCTAGAAGGACAGGGAAGCCGGTGGACAGATTCAGAGTCTTTTGCACACGTTGTTAAACTGCCTACCCTCCCTTTCTCGCTAGAAAGCAGGCTTGTTTTGCATTCCCTCTTATTCACTCCTAACAGAAAACAAATCTGGTTAATAATCTGATGAAAATTGCTTATTTCTCTATTGGGGTGTTTGTCTTCTCAAATAGTAAGAATGTTTTACACACTAAGTATTTCGACACAATCTATTGAGGACATATCTAGAAAGCCCTAATTTTAAGTCATATTTTAAAATATTTCATTTTGGATGGTATACAGGCCTGTGATGTTCACAGCCTTTACTATATGCTCACGTGAGAATACTTCTTTTAGCCATATTATAGTTTGAAGTGTATGTGAGCTTGAAAATAAAATGACTGGCCAAATGTAGTTCTGGTTAAACATGATATTGTTAGCACATGATTTTATTTCAGCTCCCTCTGGAACCCAGTAAAATGAAAAAGAATGGCATTTGTTTTTAAGACTAAAGACAAGAGAAGTGATATTTTGTCAATCATATCACAATGCTTGGGGGTGTGGGGAAGGGAGAGAAGAGATAACACCAGCAGCATTTGACACGGGACTGGGCATTCTGGAGTCTGTTAAGTCACCAGTGGAGAAATAAGAAGCAACCTCCTTAGTATGACAGGACTTCCAAAAGGCTCAGAAATGGGGAATAAAGGCAGGGGTCAAAATCAGTTCAATGTCTGTTTAAGAATATTTATAGGGAGTGGGAGCTGCCCGGGAGAGGTCAGTGGGGGGAAAAGGAGACTCATGTAATACTTTAAACAATAAAGAATTTAAGTTAAAAGAAAACTTAATTAAAGTGGCTTTTTTTATTGTTTAAAGTATTACATATGTATTATATATGTCTCCTTTTTCCCCCATTGACCTCCCCCCGGCCACCTCCCCCCCT
>NW_005370597.1:5033314-5090866 GCF_000412655.1 Myotis brandtii
CCTTCACCCCCCTAGTGTCTGTGTCCATTGGTTATGCTTATATACATGCATACAAGTCCTTTGGCTGATCTCTTATCCCGCCCCCCTCCTGCCCCCCAGTCCTCTCCTGCCTTCCCACTGAAATTTGACACTTCTCTGTCTCTGTATCTATTTTTGTTCATCAGTTTATGCTGTTTATTATATTCCATAAATGAGTGAGATCATGTGGTATTTATCTTTCTCTGACTGGCTTATTTTGCTTAGCATAATGCTCTCCATCCATGCTATTGGGAATGGTAAGAGTTCTTTCTTTTTTACAGCAGCATATTATTCCATTGAATAGATGTACCACTGTTTCTTAATCCACTCACCTGCTGATGAGCACTTAGGTTTCCAAATCTTAGCTATGGTAAACTGCATAATTTAATATAGTGAATCAATGGGAAAAAAGAATATTTATAGGTTTCTCTTTATAGAAATGACAGTTAAGGTTATGGGGGCCAACTTGCCTGTAGAAAACCAAAATGTTGCATAAAAAATATTTTGAATAAGTTCCTTAAAAATACTAGTGAGCTGACACAATGATTAAGGACTTAAGTTAAAAATTTAAAGGAAAGCACCCCAGTCACTTGTGCTATGAAAATTTGTACAAATTCAGACAAATTTGTTTTTTTTTTAAAAAATAAAATGACAGAAAACCTACTAGAAAAACAGACAAAAAACAAAAAGGGTACACATAGTTCACCAAGGAGGAACTCCAAATGGCCAATAAATGAAAAGTTATTCAGCCTCATTAGTAACCAGGGAAATGCAAATTCAATCCACCATGAAATACCATTATACACCCACCAGATTGGCAAAAATTAAACATTCCACAATAAGGATTTGAGTTTAAATGGCACATCGCTTTGGAAAACAGTTTGGTATTATCCAGTATAGTTGAAAACAAGAATATGTATGATTCAGTAACTCCACCACTGGATATAGTCTCAAAGAAATTAGTGTGTCTATACAATAAAATGTGTAAGAATGCTGACAGCAGCATTTTTGTTGTTAATCCTCACAGAGGGTATTTTTTCCCCATTGATTTTTAGAGAGAGTAGAAGGGAGAGGGAGAGAAACACAGAGAGAAACATCAATGTGAGAGAGACACATGGATTGGATGCTTCCCACATGTGCCCAATGAGGGCCAGAATCAAGCGTGCAACCAAGTTACGTGCCCTTGACTGGAATTGAACTCCAAACTCTTCAGTCCAAGGGCTGATGCTTTAACCACTGAGCAAAACTGGCTAGGGCTGACAGCAGCATTTTTTGTAGTAAACCAAAACCAGAAACTACTCAAATGTTCACAAGAATGGAATGGATGTCTAAGTAGCGGTACAAGTCTACACAGCAATGAACTACAGTTTTATGTAATAACATGGATGAGCTGTGCAATGTAGGGTAAAATGAAACCGAATACTCTACTTACTAAAGTTCACAAACATGCAAAGGAAGCTCTCTTGCTTATATAGTAAGAACAGCAAAAATAAATAAATAAATAAAATAAAAATTATCATAAGCATCAAGATAGTGGTTAATGTGGGGAGGGGAAGAAAAATGGGACTATAATCTTGGAAGGTCACACCAGAGGCCTCAAGTATTTATTAAAGTGTATAAGATGGAATTTTCATTCTTATGTATGCTTTCTTTCATAGTAAAAATTTTAAATTCTGAATAAAATAAGCAAGTAGGAAAAGAAACAGGTAACTTAATCCTTCTATTACCTCCCCTACGTCTTTCCTTTTGTTGTCTGCATTCTGAAACTCCTAGACTGCTCCTCTAATTTTCTTATCTTCTCTCTTATTTTCTATCTTTTTTGTCTTTTTGTTCTTATTTCTGAGTTATTTTTTTATCTTTATCTCCCAGGCCGTCTACTGAGCTTTTCATTTACACTTTCGTCTTTTTAACTTCTAAGAGTTGGGTTTTATTCTGAGTGCTTCCCTTACTCTTATTTGATGAATGCAGTATTTTTCTTACTGCTGAGCATATAAATGATAGGTTTTTGTAAGTTCCTTCTCTCTGTATATTGTTTTCATTCTGTTGTTTGCTTTGATCTCTGTTTTTTTGAAAGTAGAAGCTATCTTTCCTTTCCCTATCCAGAAGATTGGAGGCTTTCTCTGTAAAGAGCAAAACAGAAAAGGGCTCTGGACTGAAGGGTTCCAGACCCAGCTGAGGGTGGCTTAATGATTAAGTGAGCTGTTACACACCCAATATCAATGGAGTTCATATAGTCTAAAGAACAAAGAGGGGGGAAAAAAACTGAAGAAAAATCAACAGTGCCCAGGGGCCTGAGAGGCAGTATCAAATGGCCTAAATGAAGACAGTGAGAAGGGAGCAAAATATATTCAAAGAACTAAAGGATATAAAGAAATTAGAACCAATGAATTTAGCATGGCCACAGAGCACAATTTACAAAAATCAACCCTCCTTCTATATATTGCAACAAACAATTTACAAATGAAAATTTAAAATTAATGTCATTTATAATTGCAGCAAAACGTACACCCAGAAAACAGGAATAAGTTGGGGAACTGGTGTGCAAGAACTCTAAGAGAAAACTATAAAACATTATTTACATAAACTAAAGAAGATCTAACTAAATGGAGGGGTATACAGTGTTAGCTATGTCTGCTCTCCCTAAATGGATGTATAAATTCAATGCAGCACCAATCATAATCCCAGTAGTGTGTGTGTGTGTGTGTGTGTGTGTGTGTGTGTGGAAATTGACAACTCGACTCCACAATTAACACGGAAATGCAAAGACTCAGAAGATCCTTTATCTTGGCGTGGCCTTCTGGGAGAGGGCTAAATATCTCCATTCACTTGCCAAATATTTTTGAGTACCTGGAATTAAATATATACAATGAAGGCAACTCATCCATTCAAATAAAAACAATTCTTAAGTCTGTGGCATATACAAAACTCTTCTCTTAGATGTTTTATAAGCTGTTGTGGTTTCAAAATAGTAGTAACATACATTATTTGGTTTAGGCAAAAGCCTGAAATATATTAAATAAGTCACTGCTCCAAATAATCAGCCATAAAGATAATGGAATGTTAGAGAAAAAAGAAACCAACTTAAAGGAAACTTTATTTTGCCAAAGGCTTGGTTGGATGTGTTAACTCAGAATTATAGGCGTTCTTTACTTTATGAGGTTCTCATTTCAGTACTTTTAAATTAAAAGTAAAGGTAAATGCTCTGATGGCTTATAGCAAAAGGAGATGCTCTACTTAAGCAAAGTCACTAGAAAACAGTGAGTTTGAGAAGAAGAGCTGAAAGCAGAAGCCTTTCACTCAGCAACCAGAACGCTAATGAAAATGACAAAAGTAGAAAGAACTACTACGTCCACCGTTGGTCTTTTCAGGGGCACCTGCACACGCTGCTCACAACTGCCCTAAAGTGCGTCCCTTCCCAACGCAAGAAGACAAGTCTTCTAATTGCTAACACTCTTTTAACAGAACATGTCATTATATCCTTTAGTATTACCATATTTTGTTTTACAACCAGAAAAAGTTGAAAGTGAAATGACATTAAATACTTAATATAAACCTGTTATTAAATGTTGTTAGAGAATTATTACTTCCATTAATAAAGTAGACTCATTGGTAAGGAAAAAACCCTTTCCAAATTGTGACTGAATATATAATTATTCAATTTACAAGATAATACAGGTGAATGCCCCCCATTCTGCCTGTGAATTCAACCCAAATGTTACTGCTATGAGCTTGATGTGGGTAGTTTTGTGGCAGAAAAAACACTGAAGAAGAAGCGAGTGTCTTTCATCACATCAGGTCCTGGCTCACACCCATCTGACGCTTGTCCAGGATGATGTGATTGTTGAGTCATAAGCTGTTCCACTGACGCCATGTTCCCAATGACAAATCGGTCTCTCAGACCTTCAGCAGGAATCAGCACAGCCACAGTCAAAACAGAGCGAACAACAAGGTGCCATGCAGGTGTTGCAGGAAAAAAAAAAGTCCTGAGACATATTGTTTCAAGAAAACAGAATTTCTTTCCTTTTGGTTACCTCATTTAATTTGTTAATTTCCCTAATTTAATGTACACTTAATTGTTGCTAACTTTTACTTTGTATGTGTCAGGCATTGTGTCAAAGGCTGTTCAGAAATTATCTTGGTTATTTTCATTTTGGCGATGCCTTTGAGAATGGATTCTATTAACACCCCCACTTTCAGGACAAGAAAACAGGTTCAGGGGTCAACTGTCCAGGGCCACTGAGGTGGTAGGGCTGAGACCTGGAATCTGGGTCTCGGATCTCCTGCTGAAGAGTTTCTTCACTGCATTCTATTGCTGCTGCCCATTTTGATGACATATCCGTCAATTTACCATGGATACACATTTGAATAATCAACTTTAGGATACACACAGTCTCTGTTTCCATGAAGCTTCCACAGCCCACTGTAAGGCATCTACAAGGAAATGGGCAATTATAATACACTGTGATTCCTGCTGCCATGGAGGATATGGAAGGGCCTTCGCTTAGAGAGAGTGGCGGAGCTTCCTCCTGGAGGACATGGCATCATTGCTAAGAGCTAGAAAGGTTAAATCGGAGAGGGAGGGTGAGGAGAGAAGATAATGAGCAGAGGCCTTTTGGTACACAGAGAACAGCTCATTTGGGAAACTCAAAGTAAAGGCAACAGAACAGAACCAACAAAATACGAAGAACATTTGAAAATACTGCCCGCCTGCCCGCCAGTGTGGCTCAGAGACTGAGCATAGACCTATGAACCCAGGTCACGGTTTGATTCCCAGTCAGAGGGCATGCAGGAGACAGCTGATCAACGATCCTCTCTCATCACTGGTGTTTCTTTCTATCTCTCTCCCTCTCCCTTCCTCTCTGAAATCAATAAAAATATATATATATTTAAAAAGAAAAGAAAAGAAAATACTGTCCAACCAAGGTTCCACAGTGATCTGGAAGCCATAGGCTAAATTTCATCAAGTGCAAGAATAAGACAGCATCTAAGGAAGGTGGTAAGATAGAAATCTTAACACCAAGTGTCTTACTGCATTTTCATATTTAGACTGACATAGCATCCTAGTGGAAAGCATTCCGCCCACCAGAAACGGGCAACAATAGAGATCCCAGATGTCCTACCACCAACTCACTGGGTGACCATCAACAATGCAGTCAGCTTCCCTGGACTTCAAACTCCATCTGAGACTCACAGATAAAGCCACTTATCTTATAGGATGCTAAAACTGATAATTTTCTCAGGATTCTTTCAGTTCTAAACCCATGATTCTCTAACTCAGATATACAAAGGCAAACAACCAGAGATGCACAACAATATCACTAAGAGGAAGAGAGAAGGAGAGAGAGAGAGAAACATCGATGAGAGAGAATCATTGATTGGCTGCCTCCTGCACACCCCCTACTGGGGAACGAGCCCGCAACCCAGGCATGTGCCCTTAGCCGGAATCGAACCTGGGACCCTTCAGACCGCAGGCTGACGCTCTATCCACTGAGCCAAGCTGGCTAGGGCTCACTACTCTTAATTAGAACCAGTATTAGTAGCTAATTCTGTATTTAAGGACCAAGCAATGTGCTAGCACTTGACATTCCTTACTTCACTCTATCTTCCCCACAACTTTTATTATCATCCTAAAACAGGGAAAATACAAACTTAGAGAAGTTACCTGCCCAAGGTCACATAACTAGCATTAGTGGAGCCATGTTTCTCTTCTAGGCATTCTAGCCACTGAGTTCCTGACTCTGTTATACACTGTTAGCAGCATTAGTCCCAGTACTGTTACCCTGCACATTGATAATACTTAGCTTTTTTAAAAAGTATTTTCACATTAGCAATTTATCTTATCTTCCTTATATTCTTGGAAGGTAGACAAAACAAGTATTGTTATCCCCATTTAGAGATGAGGTAATTGAAGCTCTAGCGAGGTCCTGCAGGGATTCGGTGATGCACTGGGGCTAGAATCCAAGTTTCGGGACCTCCCTTTCTGTGCTCCTCCAAATACAGCAAATTACACAGATTCAGAAAACCAACATGAGAAAGAGCTGAAGTGCAAATGTTTTCACTTAACTTTGTGTGGTTAATTTAGAAAGGGATGATTAATAAAATATTTTATTTATAAATCAAATCTTTTAGGCTAGCAATTTCTCTAAATTATATTTTATTATGTTCCTATAAAGTATAACAGGGAGCAACCTTTAAGTTACTATGCTGTGATATAGTACTTAGCATTTAAATATTATATTTTGCTATGTCTAGTTTAGGGAATCCAGACTTTAAAAGGACTAAGATAAATTAGACATGAAAGAGAAAAATAGATTCCCAACAGTCTTCTATACCCATTACTGTATAAAAGATTGCTTTCTCTAACATGAAGTCAGTTAATATTTATTTATTAATCTTTATTTCAAGTGAATCAAACAAACAAGAACCACATCAAAATAATAGCAATGAAAACAATTAATACTGAGTACTTACTATGTGCTAGACATCAGTCTAAGTATTAAGTACTTCATAAATATTAGCTCAGTCTATCCTTACAAAAACTTACCTTATTCAATCCCCATTATAACCATATGCAGATCTATTATTATCCCCAAGCAGACAAGGAAAATGCAAATTCAGAGAAATTACCTGCCCAAGGCCACATAACTAGCATTTAGTGAAGTCAGCTTTCTCATTTCTCATATGTGTTAATAGCCTCTTTTTATGGATGAAGAAAGGTTTGGTTATTTTCCCAAAGTAAGTCACCCAACTGGAAAACAGCTGCATCTGGATCCCAAATGAAGTAGACCACTCGATGCCCAACTCTTAACCACTATGCTACACATACAATAAAGGGTAGATTATTAAGGAGGCATACATTGCATGCTGTCAGAATCCTAAATCTAGGTTAAAAAGTAAGTTACTGCAAAGCTAGAGATAATCAGCAAGCAAATGAGCTGATAACCACATGGTTAAATGAGACAGCAGCTGTGGTCCATTAGGGGGCTATGTTAGGGTCACTATTCCACTGATTCCTTTCCCCCCTTACAACAAGCTTAGAATTCCATGGCATCTGCCACTTCCCATCTTGGTCCTACAGACCTCAAACCTTCAATCCAGAGCGATCTCCAGAAGAAAAGATGAGACACAACAGAAGAGGCAAATAGGTCTCTATTCAGCCTCATTTTAGCTTTAATTCAGTTTATGATTTCCTACCTATCCTGGCATCAGTACTTTAAAATAAAATAATTTAACAAAAGGTCTAGGGAGGGCCTTGTGTGTATGTATGTGTATATATATATATATATATATGGAATGGATCTTCAATTATTCCAGAATAAGTGTACAAAAAAAGAATACTCATAGTATTGAAACTGTGTTTTTGTAAGAAAGATATAAATCTAAGAAATTAAAATTTCCCAAGTTTAAAAATCTTTGGATTAAAGGAAAAGACAGCCACTGAAACAGTTTTCAGATCCCAGGAATGGCTCAAATAGAACATTCTTAAAAGATGTTAATAAGGGATAGCAGCAAAACTGAAATGACTAGAAACTTCAAAACTTAACTATACTTCAAAAAAACTAATTATGTAGCAAAAACAATTTAGGCAGAAAACAATTAGGAGAATCAGAAAATCAAGTAAGATTCTTCTATAGTCAGAGATTGCTTGACAGAAACAATAAATGCTACAAGGTTATTATTGAAGACTGATTTCTGATGTTTCCAAAGCTGCAATGAGAGGGTGACCGTATGTGTGCTCAGTGTTTTATGACTTACCAGACAGGCTTTAATAAGTAGAACTGTAAAGAAAGTCTTCTTTTTTAGAGAAGAAGCTTTTCTTAATGAGGAGTTTCCTCCCTCTCTTTTTCTGATGCTTCAATGTAATAGTATATAAAATGTATATTTGATACAGAAAATGCCAAATATCCACATATTCATAAATAAACAAAAAAACATTTTGTAATTATCTTTACTCAATTTATTCTAATCATCTTTTACTAAAGTAGTAAGAAAACAGAGACTAAAGTTCAAAAATTTAATTTAATAAATTGCAATCATTACCCTTTATAAGAACTAAAACTGGAACTAGTACTGGCATTTCCCCCTTTACTTCTGTTAAAAAAACAAAACAAAAACAAAAAACACAACCCAACAACAAGAAGAAAAAAAGCGCACCTGAAAATCTATACCTTAAGCCAGTGCCACTACCTCTAGGCCCCATCTGATGTTAATTATTTTTACAGGGTTATTACATTGTTAAAGAATTAAAGGCCTTCTTTTTCACTTGTAAATCCCACTTAAATTACATGAATTTCTAATATCTGTTATAGACATTAGACATGGCTTTTTTGTGAAATCTATTTTACTATACATAAAACTGGAGATTGCCAAGAGCTTAATTAGGTATGAACTTTTTCTACCTAAGAATTTCAGCCTAAAAAGCCCACCTCTTCCCCCTGATCAAGAACATGCAATCACATTCTCATTGTAGAAACTTAGGCCAAACTAAACACACAGGAATATCGTAATAGCGCTATCAACTCTATGCTACTAACGAAGTTTTCATGCAACCCCTCAGAAACCAATAGCTCTGTTTGGAGGATAAAGTCCGTGTTTCCTTGGTTAGGAAATACCATTCTCCAGGCTGTGCCACATCTGCCTCTCCAGGTTGAGCACTTCCTTCTGTAAGCACCCACTCAGTGTCAGCTTTCAACGTCTGTCCTCCCACCACCTTCGCTGAATTCCTGTCTACTTGTCTTTTTGGTCTCAAAGGCCTTGACCCTCAAAACACAGGTAGCCTGACCAAGTTACCCTGCACACAGTTCTTCAGTATTTAACCCAAATCTCAGGGCCTCCGTGACTGCGTAAAACTTTTTCCAGCCCATAGCTCTGATGATGAATTATGTGTTGATTTTGCCTCACAGCATCAACTCACCTTTCTGGTAGCATACACTGGAGCTTCAATTATAAATGGGAAATGTGACTTCTAATAAAAGTACCGAAAAATGCCCACTGAGACTAAACTTCAACATTCAATGAGTGACTCAAAATCAGGGCCATAACATTAGAAGGTTCTGTAACACTATTTTTAAAAGCTGATTTAATGATCAAATAAACTGTTACAGCTTAATTGATCCTTATCATTTGCAGATTACATATTTGCAAGTTCACCTACTTGCTAAAAGTTATTCGTAACTCCACAACCAATCCTTGCGCTGCTTTCCTGGCCATTTGTGGATAGACACATAGTGGCCACAAATCTGAGCTGCTCGATGTGCACCTTCCCAGCGAAAGTTAATTACAGTGACCCTGCCTTCCTGTTTCAGCTCAGACTGGAAATGTGTCCTTTTCATGGGCTATTTAGTACCATATTTTTTTTCCATTTTTGTGCTTTTTGTTGGTGATTTCCCTGTTTAAAACAGCTCCCAAGCGTAGTGCTAAAGTGCTTAGTATTCCTAAGCACAAGAAGACTGTGATGTCCATTAAGAGGAAGGATGTGTATCAGATAAGCCTTGACTAGGCACCATCTACTGTCCATGAGTTCAATGTTAATGAACCAACTGCATTTATTAAATAAGGTGTCTTTAAACAGAAACACACGTAAAACAAGGCTCCATACTGATAGGTTGGCAAAAATAGTATGACCAGAGGCTTGTAGGAACCAAACCCCATTTCCCCAAGGAGCAATGGCTCAATATTTGCTAATTCAGTGTTCACTGAGACTATTTTAGAACATAACTAGAGTGAATAATGAGAATCGACTACATATCCATATGATGAATATTATGCCTCCATTAAACAGGATGATGTAAATCAAGGGTCAGCAAATTTTTTCTGCAAAGGGCAAGATGTGTCACATATTCTCTTTTGCTTACTTGTTTGTTTTTACTCTTTAAAAAGGTAAAAGCCATTCTTAATTCATGGCTTTCAAGGGCCAGGTTTGCATTGTGGACTTTAGCTTGACCCCTCATGTAGATCTAGAAGCATTATCCATATCCATCCATTACCCATATTCATCACACATACCCATCTATCTACCCATCAATATATTCATGCATCCCTCCACTGGTCATTCCTTCATTCAATAGATATATACTTTCTGTCAGAATAGTAATTGCCTTTTTCTTTTCAAAAAAGAATCTAAGGGCTCCATTTTAAAATTTTATATACATACAGAAAAATAATGAATCTTACTATATTTGTAAATATTTTCCCACAAATGCTCCTCTGGATTATTGACAAATAATTACTTTCCCCTCCATGCATGCCATCTTAGTGAAATTTTATATAAATTCCTAATTATCGCTGAGTAACATGTGGTAAAACTGAAGGGGTGGGCAGAGAAAGGAGCCTCCTCTTACACACGTTTTCCTCTTCTTAGCCTTTCAATGCCCAGAGAAAGGATGGGGAGAGTCCAAGATGACCAGGCCATTTTCAGTGGTGGTGGTTAAAAAATGGTAGCACACTCTTCCTTAGCTGCTTTGTGATACCAAAACCAGACACCATTTTCCTATCAACACGGTCAGAGGATGGCTGCTCCTCCTCTACTAGTAACTGCTGCATTTCATCTGCGATTCAGGGCAGCCGCCTCCCCTTCACTCTGCCACTGCTATCACTCTCTTCCCCATGGCGCCGTCATCCCTTACCTGTTGGAGATGTTAGGTGGGGTAGGCTCCTCTTCCCACCCCCTAATCTTTGCTACCACTTATCCTCACTTCAGAGGACTGCACTCCTTCTTCAAGGTCTACTTTGGAACCTGGCTATCTTCCTCTCCATCCCATCACCCGCCACTATCCAGTGCTTGATGATTCCACACACATCTGAGCCTCAGTGTTTTGCATCAGTTATTGGGATCTAAAACACAGAATTTCCTAAAACAAACTCAACATTTCTTCCATCTCCAAACCTGCTCCTTTTCTACATCTTTCATAGTCTTGCTTCCTTGCCTTCAAACCTCCTCCGTTTTCCTGCTTACATTTTCATTTACTTATACACCTAACACACATTTATTGAGCGCCTCTCATGTACCAGGCACTGGGGGATATTCCAGTGAAAAATGTAGACATGGTCTTCTTCTCTCACAGAACTTTTAGACCAGGGGGAGACAGAGACAAGTAAACAAAGAGTTGCAACACAACGCGATAGATGCTGATAGAGAAATGCCTGGTGCTGTGATGGTATTTGAGGAGGGATATCTAATTCAGATGTAGGGACCAGAGATGGGGCTTGCTTGAGGATGTGATGTTTTAGCTGGGGTTTGGCTACCCAGAAGGAGGTGGCTACACAAGTAGAAAGGATATGGGGGTTAGAGGTGGGGTGAAGAATAGGGAAGAGCATTGTATAAGAAATAGGGCAGGAAATAGGGAGTTAAAGCAGTTTGTAAAGGTTACGCCATAAAAGCTTACCAGATGACAAAAGCCCTTATAAGCCATAGGAAACCGTTACACTGTCCTGGGACAGTGAGGTCCCTAAGGTGCTATAAGCAGGGGACTGGACATTATCTCTATGTTTGAAAGCTCTAGCTGCATATAGACTGAAGAGGGAAAGAGAGCCAGTCAAGGTGATGATGCTACAGGGTTATGGCAGCCTACACTTAAGGCTAGAGAAAAGATAGTAAGTAGGTGGGTTTGTGAAGTATTCCGTTAGTCAAATCTATGAGACTTGATGACTGAAATGTAGGGGGGGTGGTAAGTAACTGGAGATTATGTCCAGACTTCTACAGTGGGGAATGGGATTGACAAAGTACTGTGCATCTACTGAGACAGGGAACACTGGAGCAAGGGGAAGCAGGGCTTGCCATAAACTGGTGAATTATTTTGGACATGCTGAATTTGAGAGACCTCTGACCCACCAAAGAGAACATACTCAATAGGTAGTTGGAAATACAGTAGTCCCCCTTGGATATGTTCCAAGACCCCCCAGCAGATACCTGAAACCGTGGATAGTAAGTACTAAACCCTATATATCAGGGGTCCTCAAACTACGGCCCACGGGCCACATGCAAATACAAATATTGTATTTGTTCCCGTTTTGTTTTTTTACTTCAAAATAAGATATGTGCAGTGTGCATAGGAATTTGTTCATAGTTTTTTTTAAAACTATAGTCCGGCCCTCCAACGGTCTGAGGGACAGTGAACTGGCCCCCTGTTTAAAAAGTTTGAGGACTCCTGCTATATATACTATGTTTTTTCCTATTCATACTTTTTACTTAAAGCCATTTTATGGCTTCTCTTGGGCATACCCAAACTGCCAACACCACTACTCATGAGCTGTGGGGCTACTGTGAAATAAAATAAGGGTTACCTGAACACACGCACTGTGACACCATGACAGTCTAAGTCGATTTGATAACTGAGACGGCTATGGGCGGGGAGCGTAATAAAGCATGGCTATGATGGACAAAGGGATGATTCATGTCCCAAGTGGGATGGCACAAGATTTCATCATGTTACTCACAATGGCCTGCAAGTTGCAGCTTATGCATTTATTTCTGGAATTTTCCGTTTCATATTTTCAGACCGGGGTTGAGTATGGAAAGCGAAACTGCAGATAAGAGGGGACCTACTATAAGGGCCAGATCTCAAGAGATTGTGTCTGAGCTGGAGATACAGAAAAGATGGGTGTCCAAAGCATATGGAGAGGTGGGAACTGAAGCAACAGAAGAGAGAAGATTACTCAAAGAGAGGGAGAAAGTGAGAAGAGGGCCTGGAGCAGATTCGGAGAAACTGTAAAAGGAATGGGAACTTGCAAAGAAGAGGCCAATGAGGTAGAAGGAGGATAACTAGAAACTATTATTACAAAAACCATAGGAACAAACCCTTAAAAACAGGATCCTGGTGTCTAGCACAGGGTGGTACACAGCAGGTCACTGAAGTATCCACTGAATTTAACACCATGAAGTAATTGGTAGCTTTGGAAAGATGTCAGCGATCCCCAAGGTCAGTGGCTTCATCATACCTTTCAGAAGCCTCTCAACGTCTTATCTCTGCATGTCCTCTCCACTCCACCACTCACTACTGTTCATGCTTTCACTTGCCTGATCTTTGGGACTGGCTCATATCATGACTGCCAGAGTAATTTTTCTAAGATCCAGTTTCCAAATCAATCCTGGTGCAAACGCATAATGGTTCTCGACTGCTCTCAGAATAAAAATCTGAACTCCTTAGCAAGACATTCAGTGAGTTCCATTATGTGGTTCCAATACTTGTATTCAGCCATTTTGCCCATATTCCAAAACACCTCCACACACCTGACTGTAAAAAATGCTGGACCTTAAAAATTTGTAAAAACACACTTAAAAAGTCAAGATTTTCATTATGGGCATGTAGGTGAGAATAATTTCTTCTTCTTCTTTTTTTTTTTAAGGCATGGGTCCAGGGCTCTCTTTATATATCCCAGCACAATGAACAAACAACATCTGACAGAGCAGAACTGTCATATAACACAGACACTCCCTGTGGCGCTCTGGCAATGAGACACATGACTTAAAGAGGGGGGAAATGTGTTTGTAACATTGCAATGCATTTTATCCATACTAATTTGTTAAATTAGAAAACATTTCCACCCTATTATCAGCTCACTCATTCTACAACATTCCTCAGCTAAGTAAAATGACAAAAGAAAGAAGAGATAATGGCTTTCTTTTTAAAGGTTCCCTCCAACCAACCTTGCAGAAGGTGCCTGACGGTTTCCAATTGGAAGATGGTAGTTTGTACATACTGCACTTAACCAGCAAGAGTTATAGCTTTCCGTTTATACCTCATGCTTATTAGGAAACAATTATATGAGTCAAAAGCCATGTAAGACTTACAGACCAATTTTAACCCAAACAATCAGAGGCCTGTGACACATCTAAGGAAGTGTTAAAGATGATCTAACAAATTAAGCAGGTTTTGTTATGTACTTTTAGGCATAGCTGAATCCCTCACAACATTCTCATCCTCTCAAAACTCAGTTTTTCTTTATAGATTTTAAGATTCTGTACAATCACACACATAGACAAACATGTGGACAACACACGTACTTAATACAGTGCAGTGATAATAAAATATACTTTGCAAAGATGTTCCCCATTTACAACTTACTCTGCTTGCGATGGTACTACATTATAAGACATAGTGAGTAAAGTAAGTGATACATAAATATATGTGTTCATATATAAAGATACATAAATGATAATATAAATGAAATGATCCCAGGATCAATCATCAGAAGATTACTGTGCTCTTTATAAATCCTATATCCCAAACAAATAATATTTATTAAAAATTTCCTTAGAATGGTACAGTGAAAATTTATCATTGTGACCTTAAAATTTTAATTAATAGCATGAATTATCCTAGACATCATAGTTTACAGAGGAATGCCATGAAGTCTGTTACCCTTCTTCTATAATAATTTAGCATGTTCTCAGTGAGAGCAAAACCATTTTCACTAATATTGCTAAAAATTCAACATCTTCTATAATACACATTTCTTATCTCTTTTACATGCTGCATTTTACAGCCACAAAGTATTATTAATATTTAAATACGACAGAGTACTCTAATGGACACAGCTATTATGTTACCAATGGTTCCCGGAAGAAATATCAGAAGCATTTGGAGGGCCTTCTCAAATTATAGATTACCCACCTCAAACCCCCAAATTCTGATTTGGGAAACCAGGTGTGCAGCCTAAGAATTTTCCAGTTGATTCTGATTTGGTGATTAACTACAGAATTCAGTTTTTACTCATCCTAGTCTTTTTGTAGCAATTAGAGGTGACAACATAGAATTTGTTAGGTATTCATGAGGCACAAAATCAAAACAATTTCTATTTGGTGCCACTGTCATTTTTAATGGTTCAGTTTAATTCAAATCAAGAGGAGTGTCCTGACTGAATTTTTTTTTTTTTGTAAACTGCCATGGATACTCTTTAGAGCTAACAGCCAATTTCTTAATATTATTTGCATCATCAATTACAGTATTCTAATTTTTAGCTTATTGCTATAATTTAAAATAAAGCACCATTGTATGAAATAGCAAATGCTAATCCCAGTTTTGACTTGCTTTTCTAGTTTTCAAGAATAAGGAGTTTCGCTTTATTTGAGTTCTTAAACAGTGGTGACAAAAGAGATGTTCAAACCTAAACTTTCAAGGTTTTATTCTGTTTGCAATGTAGACAGAACCACAGGACTTGAACTTGAGTTTCATGAATAAGCTTTGGCTAGGTCCAAGATGTTCTTTAATTGTAATATTAAAGTTGTAAGTATATGTGTTTGATGGATTTTTTTCTTGGGGAGAAGTCAACTACTTTCATCAGAGAGCTTAAAAATACTGATTCAGGGAGCAGAATTGAAAGGTTCACTAAAATGCACTATAAATTCTTAAAAAATATTTTCATATTTTAACATTGAAGGATGGACGGGCTATCTAAAATCAAATGTCCCGTTTCCAGCTTGCAGTTTTATCAGTTTTAAAATTCACTGAAAGGACAGGCAATTAAGAGATCTTGTAAAGAGAAACATATGCTAACTCAATAAATATCTTTTTCTGCCAAAGAAAACGTACTAATTTGTTTTAATAATCAAATTTTACATCATGCAGTTAATACTCTACCCTGAAAGTCTTTCAGATATGGAAAAGATTTTAAAGTATTTAAATGTGAATGATATAAACTACTATACTACTGTATTCTTAAGTGATAGTTTTAAGTATATAATAAGGCTTTCTTGTTAAAAACATTCTTCTTAGATTTTAATGTTTCAAAGTAAATTTTAATTTGAACAAAATTTCCTTCATACTATTTACAAGTAAATAAAAATCTGCAAGAATCTTTTGGAAACCTTCCAACTAGTAATTTGATTCAATAAAACTGTTCTAATCTTCATTTAATAAAAAACCTAAGCACAAGCATTTTTTGAGTTCAATAATTCAATATATACAAGATAATTGAATCCTATATAATAAAAGTGTAGTATGCAAATTGTCCCCTCAACCGGAAGTTAACCAGGAGTTTGACCAGGGGGCAGGGCCGGCCAGGGGAAGGGAGAGAGGCCCCTGGCAGCGGCAGCTGGCAGCGGCTAGGGACCCCACCAGTGCATGAATTTCATGCAATGGGCCTCTAGTATTCAATAATACCATTAGGTCTTGACTAGTTTTTCAATACAAAATTTCTCAGAATTCAGCAGCCTCCACTTTTCATGCATGGATGACACTCAGCTGCCTGAGGTGCTTAAATGATTCACCAGTTCCCAACAAATGCTTTGGGCATAATATATTTTTAGAGAAAAAGGGAAGGTCTTTTCCTATTTTCTAAGGCTTTTTTACTTTTGTTTTATCTTAAAATAGTGTTGGACAGTAAGTCAAATACATTGAAAGTAGATCAGAGAAACACCAAAATATAATCCCAAATAAATCAGATAGGGTGAGGGCAAACCAATTTGAAAAAATTCATTTTAATGATGAAAATTTCCTTTTAAAAATTTGTCATTTTGTGAGAGGTATTCAGATCCAGTGAAATAGGACTAATAATTTCTAGGGGTTTCCTAGAAGATCTTGCAAGCCCTAAAAGATCTTATAAAGTACTTAAATTAGTATGATTGTTCCTTTTCCCCATGTTTAAAGAAGCGGAAATGAACAAGTTAAAAGGCATTTTCCTAACCCTGACTGCAAATCACAAGCTTGCTGCTGCCTGAAGCCAGCTGGCATGCTGCCCATTTACAGTAAGTTGTTTACTCCCTGTCTACCAATCACGCCACAGAGAAGGAATGCCTACAGTCATACTCAGACTGTCTTTTCAAGATAGAGCAACAGAGAAAGAGGGGTTTATGAGCTTGATTAAATTCTCAGAGGTATTATTTTTAATGCCGCTGCAAAATATTCCAATCCAATTCCCATAATCTCAGCATTTTGAACTCAAATAACCACCTCTCAGTAGACAATCAAAATAACAGCTTATTAGTGGAATGGGTGGGTCCTCTAATCATTTTAAGTACCTTTTAAATACAATTTTTAAAGGCCACAACATCTATCTAAAATGGATTTGAACTTAATTAGACTAAAACCTTTAAATAAAGCAATATTTAGCATAAAGACTGAGAGTAACAGGAGAATTAGAATGTCCAGAGAAGGAATAAAAAACAGGAAAAACGAACTCCAATTATCATGAGAAGTGGGTAAGAAAAACACAATGATTCAAGTAAGTGATTCCTGGTCTGGCCTCAAAAATTAGGTTTGCTGTGTGGCCCTTGGAGAGCCTCCTCCCACCCACACTGGCCAGTTCAGGGATAATTGGGTAATAAGAAACCTTTTCCTCTTGGACCAAAGTTGTCTACGATAGCTGTTCCCTAAGTGTCTTCCCAAGATTACATGCCATCACTGGCATCAGGTACCACTGAAAAGTTCAGAATATATCTCCCACTCAGTGTGTTCAATGAATGTGAGCATGAGTGACAGGCATAAAAAGGGAATGTCTCTGTCTACCTCTCAACTTGATCAGAGAACCAACTCAACAAGCATTTGGGGGAAAACCCAGCTCAAAAGGCCATAGGAACCAAAAGAACTTTGTAAGCCACACATCTGTGGCCAAGAGATGACAACCACCGAAATGACAGATACCTTCAACACTCTCTGTGGAAAGATGAAGCTTATAACACCACAGAAACATCCAAAGCAGGTTACCCTCAAACAGGCAGAAAGCGCTATTGTGTGGGACTTAGCTTCTCAGGCTTCTTCCTTATATGTGCTTCTTGAGCCAATTTTTCAGTGGGTCTAGAGACCTACATTTTTTCACTATTACAGTCCCCTACATAATTCATTTCATGACAACCGTTTTTCTAGTATTTTAGCAATTTGAAATAATTCCCAAGGCCAAATGGCAGAGCAAATTATTTTATTAACAATATAGGATTTTTTAAACCTTCAGAGCTAGTCTGGGTTTGTTTTTCTGGTTTGTCCCCCTCCCCCGCCCTGGTGTTTTAAGTCCATTACGCCCAAAATTTTCTTGCAGTTTTAGTTCCTGCAACCTTTGGTCCTATAATAATATTTTTTCTACTATATCTTTTACTTTTTTGTGTTTCTCATAATTTCCATTTCTTCAAAAAAGATGTGCAAGTTCTATTAAGTAGCTCACTAAGTTATCCTGTACTACTTTCTAAATGTTCTTTTATTTTGGGGGGAGGGGAGAGTGGTTAGTGTTAATGATCAGCATACCTAGGTCAATTTTCTTTTTTTAGGAGCCCAAACAAGAATATACCCAGAGAATACTGGGACTAGCTATAGATCAGAGTGCATATGTTATTTCTAAGATCTCACCAGGGTGTGTGGTTTAAATTAGATTTCAATCAATAGGTACATAAATAAATAAATCAAATTATATCTTTGTTTTTAGTCGATATCTGGAAAGGTGCCAGACTCATGCCTGAGAAATTACATAGTTTGTAAACAGGATTTCAAAATAATGCAGAGGCAGTGGTACTTCCTCACTTCTGTCATTTCTAAATCCAAAGGGCTAAAAATCATCAACTATTCATTAAATAGGTTTAAAGTTTTATTTTATATATGTACTGTATTCCAGTAGATTCGCTACAGGAAAGCAAGTTGGTTTGCCAACACAATGATCAATAGCTTGATGCTAAGATTATACAGAGTCTTGACAAAGAAAATGCAAATTTAATAGGTTGATAAATATATGATAGGAATAGTTCCATTTCCAGATAAATTTCTAACATTCACTTTCTCTTTAAATTTAACCAATGAGAAAAAACAGAAACAAAAACCACAATTTCTATACAAAATTGAGCATAGCATGAGAAAGCAAGAAATGGAAGAAAATCCAAAGATGCACATTGTACCTATTAAGTGAGAAATTATTCTCTAATAAAAACATTTAAAAATAATTCTGTAATCTTCAGCTTGTAGCTGAATTAAGGAAGGGCAGTTGAGGCTGAGACCATTCACTACAAATTGGGGAATGATATGATCCCTTTTTAATCTCCTTCACCTCCCCCATTACTTTTTAGGAAGGTTTTCAGGGTAGTACCTAAATAACATCTCTAACACTCACTAACAAAGAAATTACTGTAGTAATATATTACTTGTCCTCAGTGCAACAAACATGCCTTCATTATTTTATTCTAATTCACTTATCTCCTATTTTAAGGTCTGTTCCTCATATGTCTTCCCATCTTTCCCCACTCCTCCCCTTCCCTTATTCAGGGTGGGGACGGTCTGGCCTGTGTGCTGCATAAGGCCCTCGAAATCATTTGGTCTGGCCTGCCAGTGCATTAGGGGTGAGTTAATTAAATGCTTCACCATATATAGCAAGCTAATTTTTAAGTTGATAATTTTGTATGGCCCTCAAATGATATTATTAATATCCAAATGGCCCATGGCAGAAAAAGGGTTCCCCACCCCTGCCTTATATAGTTGTTAGGCTTCCAGATCTAAAACTAGATCTGAAATTCTGATTTAATAGTTGACGGGAAAGCCTGAGGTAAACAAGAAAAAAGCAGTATTTTCTTGAACAAATATATATTCAAGCAAAATGAACAGTTTTTTTTCACTTGAAAATAGCCAGTTAAGATATCTCAATCTTTTAGGTCATTGCGAGCTACTGAACAGGAAACTTATTTTCAGTAAAGTATGTTAGGATTAGGCTAAATGGGGCTACAAGGAAATGAAGGTAGAAATTGCTTCTCTTCACACCTTTTTTTATCAGGAGCTCTTCTTATTCCCCACCCCAATAAACAAAACATTTGTATAACTGCAAGTTTTGTTTTTTTATTCATCCTTTCTAATGTTTTGCTGCTCAAAGACATTATTATTTAACATTTATGATGTAGAGGACTCCCCCACCAAAGATGTTAGCTCAGCAGTGGAAAGGCCATGAGAAGACATGAGAAAGGAAGAAAGACCCTGGACATCTGCATTAACAGCAAGTATTCCACACAAGTAAATGATTTCTTCCTGAAGAGGGGTAGCCGTAATGCCATTCTGATCATGAGTCATGAATATGATAGCATCCTTTGAACACTTCAGCCATTATGACCATTTAATATCTGGTGCCATTAAATATTCATGGAAGGAATTCTATTGTAAATGTTAGCAAAGAATTCTGAACACAAGAACCTCCTAACTGTTCTCTTTGCCTGTAGTTTTAACCTGCCCTCATCCATTTTTCCTAACACAAGTTTCAAGGCACCAGCAGCAAAATTCTTTCTCTTAAAAAATTAAACTTCATGCAGAACCCCCAATACATAAAATAGGTAAAAGTGCTATTATACTGAGAAAGCACATTTTATCCATTTAAATTTTTAACATTAATCTGCACAGGAAGCAGTCATGGAGATCAGTGAGGCTGTTTTGAAACAACCAGTAAAACTGAAATTGGAATGTCAGGCTTACCTTCCAACTTTATATTTAAACAGAGTTTGGAAACCACTGTCCTGAAACCTCACTTTGTCTCCACTATCAGCCCCAACACTCATTTCCAAACCTCAATCAAACCTTCTCCCTGTAAAAATACTAGGAAAGCCCCAACTTTAACAAGGCCCACCAAAATCTGAACTCACCTCTCCCTCACCGGTTTCTTGCAGGAACTCTACCATTCCAGTCAGTATGTTTTCTCATTGTCCCTCAAAAAGCCAAGTTCACTCATTTATTCATTAAAAAAAATATTTTGAGTGCCTATAATGAGTCTCTAGATTTTTGCTTATTCTGCCCATTATCGCCTTAGAATCTTCCTCAGCAAAAGCTTTCTTCTCTTACTTCCCAAATTACCCAGTGACTTCTGCCACTCATGAATCCTGAAGTGATTGTCTTTATTAGGGAATGGGCCACATGGCATATAGTTAAGACTGCTAATAGAGAAATGCACACAATTGTTTCCTCAGCTTGGATTTTTAAAAAACAAGGCTTTTATTTCTAGTGAAGAAAATAAAACCCACATCTGAATCTTAAAAATGAAGATTTGAGTATTTTATAGAAAAAGCTTAGATGAATGCATGCAGTTTGCCCTAAGTGGTATTTGTGGCTTCAGCTTACCCTGTTGAGTAGTTAAAAATTTAAAAGCCACAATTTGGCACACAGGAAAGTTTTATTATACTGAGGTTGCAAAAGAAAAGCCACATTTTTCACACATATGATTAAAGAATAATTATCCAGTGTTTTTGTAACAAAATATTTGATCAAAATTTTGAAATATACTCAATGTATGAGTTCTAATCTCTACCACTATTTGTAAACTTAGTAAAACTACTTCCAGTGCCTTGTATATTATATGATTCAGTTTTGAAAGATATGTAAGTTCTTTCTCTGCAACTTTTTGTACTATTAACCATTTTTTAAAAAAATTCATGAAAGATGCCTGCCCTGCTTCAGAAAGAACTTGAGTCAGCTTAAAATGATGTAAAATTCAAGATGGTTACTTAGAAGAGAATGAAGTTTTCAAGATTATCAACTGTGGGAGTAGCTTACTAGATCAGTCAGATTATTTAGAAATACAAAATATTCCGGATCCGCTCAGACTTTTATCTTTGCTGATTAATTTAGGCCTAGCCTAAAATTTTCTTCTGCCACATTAAAGCAGCAATGTCAACATGAAAATAAAGAAATACAGTGTTTAATCACGTAGATGCCAAAACTGGTACCAGGCATTGTCTTACCTATGAAATTTCATGAAACATTAATGACAGTGTTCCACATATGGATGTTCTATGGTTTCTGTTATCTCATGAAGGGACTCCTGTAAAGCAACTGATAAGCAGGGAGCAGAGTGACTTCCAAGTTAGATACGTGGAAGCTCTACAGGTTGTCACCACTATAAACTGACAACTACTGCTGTAGGGGACCTAGAAAGTTTCTTTAATAGTCTATCTAGTGAAAAACAGAAACAAATTAAACACACAAAAGCTACATCATCATACTGAATGTAACTTTAAATAAAATATCCCACAGAAGAAGGAATGGGAATGAGGCACATCATGCTGTAGGACAATTCTGGATGAAGCATTTTCCTCCAGCAACTGCAGAGTCTACTGGATAGTCAGTAATCAAACATCTCCAATAAAGTCCAGATGGCTTAGCTGGTGAATTCTACCAAATGTTTAAAAGACGAATTAACAATACTCCTTTCCAAACTCTTCCAAAAAATAGGAGAGAAGGGAAACACTTCATAACTCAGTCTGAGTCCAGTATTACTCTGATATCTAAGCCAGACAAACATATCACAATAAAACAACAGACCACTATCCCTTATGAAGAAAAATGTAAAAATACTCAACAAAAAATACTGGCAAACTAAATCTAGGAGCATTCGAAAAACAATTATAAACCATGACCAAGTGAGAGTAATCCCAGGAACACAAGGCTGTTCAACATATGAAATCAATTAATGTAATAAACTATGTCAAAAAAGTGAAAGGCAAAATGCACATGATCATCTGAACAGATGGAGGTAAAGCGTTTGACAAAAACCCAATATTCTTTAATGATAAGAAACTCAACAAACAAGGAAAAAAGGGAACTTTGTGCAATCTGATAGAGGGCATCTATGAAAACCCCAGAGATGAAATACACTTAACACCGAAAAATCTCCCCCTAAGATCAGGACCAGTTCAAGCGGCCTCTCACACCACAGCTACTCAGCATTATACCGAATGTGCTAGCCAGGGAAATTAGGCAGGAAATAGAATAAAAAAGCATCCAAATTAGAAAGTAAGGAAACTATATTTACAGATGACAACATCTTATACATAAAAATCATAAAGAATTTACCAAAAAATCTACTAGAACTAATGAACAAGTTCAACAGCTGCAGGATACAAAATCAACACATAAAAACCACTTAAGTTACTACCCAGTAGCAATAAACAATCTGAAAATAAAATTAAGAAAACAAATTTGCAATTGCTTCATAAAGATTTAAATACTTATGACTAAATTTAACCAAAGAAGTACAAGAGTTGTATACAGAAAACTGCAAAACATTGTTAAAAGAAATGAAAGATCTATACAAATGGAAAGACATCCACTGTTCATGAATTGGAAGACTTAATAGTGTTAAGACAGCAATACTCCCTTATCAACGCAATCCCTATCAAAATTCCAAACTGCTGTCTTCCAGATATGGACACATTGATCCTAAAATTAATATGGATTTGCAAGAAAAACAGAATAGCCAAGATAATCTTGAAAAAAGAACAAAGTTGGAGGACTTATATTTTCCATTTTCAGAATTTAATACAAAGATACAGTCATGAAAGCAGGGTGGTAGTAGCATCAGATAAGACATCCAGACCAATGGAATAGAACTGAGAGTCCAAAAATAAACCCATAGGTTTATAGTCAGTTTATTTCAACAAGGGTATCAAAATCATTCAATGGAGTGATTACAGTTGAACCTTGAATAACATAGGTTTGAACTACAAGGGTCCAATTAAGTGCAATTTTTTTCTTCAATAAATACATACAATCCGGTAAATTTATTTTTATCTTCCTTATGGATTTTTCTTTTCTCTACCTTACTTTATTGTAAGAATACAATATAATCCATATAACATACAAAATATGTGTTAATTGACTATATTCTTGGTAAGGCTTCTGGTTAACAGTAAGCTATTAGAAATTAAGTTCTGGGGGAGTCATAAGTTATACACAAACTTATGACTGTACAAGGGTCAGCACCCCTAACCCCTATGTTATTCAAAGGTCAGCTGCGGTTTTTTCAACAAATGGTGTTGGGACAACTACATATCCACATACAAAAGAATAAAGTTTGACCCCTACCTCACACCACACACAAAAATTAACTAAAAAGGAATCAAAGACTTAAATATAAGAGCTAAAACTATAAAATTCTTAGACAAAACATAGGTGAAAATCCGTGACCCTGGATTAGGCAAAAGATATGACACCAAAAGCACCATCAGTGGAAGAAAACATAGACAAATTGCGAGTTCATTAAAATAAAAATATTTTATAAGTCAATTGACACTATCAAGAAAATGAAAAGAACCCTCAGAGTGGGAGAAAATATCTTCAAATCCTATATCTGATTGAGGGTCTAGTATTCAGAATATATGAAGAACTTTTACAAACAATAATGTGAAAAGACAACCCAAATAAAAAATGGGCAGAGGATTTGAATACATTTCTCCAAAGTTATAGAAATGGCCAAGAAGCACATACAATGTAGAGCAAAAGTAGGTTTACAGTTGTGAGTACATTAAAGCTGATTCTTGTATTATTTATTAATTATTGTATCATTTTTCCACATGAACAACTGTAAACCTACTTTTGGCCTATCCTGTATAAAGATGCTAAATATCACTAATCATTTGGGAAATGCAAACCAAAATCAAAATGAGATACACCCATTCAGATGGCTATTATAAAAAAGACAGACAATAACAACATAGGCAAATGGTGTTGAGAAATTGGAATTCTCATATATCACTGATGGGCTGGAAAATGCTACAGCCACTGTAGAAAATAGCTTGGCAGTTCCTCAGAAGGATTACCACATGAACCAGTAATTCCCTCCTAGGTGTCTATGAAATAGAAATTAAAAACCAGTCACCACAAAAACTTGTACTATAGTCCTTCTTATCTGGTTCTGCTTTCCATGGCTTTGGTTGCCTGTGCTCAACCACAGAACAAAAAATATTAAATGAAAAATCCCCAAAATAAACATTTCGTAAGTTTTAAATTGCACACCTTTCTGAGTAGTGTGATGAAATCTCCCATTGTCACGTTCCGCTCCACCCAGGACATGAATCATCCCTTTGTCCAGTGTATCCATGCTGTATACACTACTCGCCCATTAGTCACTTCATAGCATTCTCAACTATTATCAGATCAACTGTCGTGGTATCACAATGCATACATTCAAATAATCCTTATTTTGTTTTAAAATGGCCTGAAAGGACCACTGGCAATTCAGATATGCCAAAGAAGCCATAAAGTGCTTCCTTTAAGTGAAAAGGTGGGGTACAGTACAATAAGATATTTTGAGAGACACCACATTCACCTAACTTTTATTATAGCATATTTTATTATTAGCTATTGTTGTTAATCTCTTACTCTAATTTATAAATTACACTTTATCATAGGTATGCATATATAGGAAAAAACAATATGTACAGGGTTCATTTCTATCCAGGGTTTCAGGCAATACTGGGGGTATTGGAATGTATTCCCCATGGATAAGGGTGAACTACTGTACATGAGTGTTCATAACAGCATTATTCATAATTGCCAGAAAGTGGAAACAATCTAAATGTGCATCAGCTAATGAGCAGATAAACAAAATGTGATACATATTCATATAATGGAATATTACTTGGTCTTAAAAAGGAATGAAGTACCGTTAAATGAGATAACATTGAGGAACTTTGAAAACATGCTAATTCAAAGAAGCCAAACACGAAAGTACAAACTGTATACCATTTATATGAAATGGCCAGCATGGGCAAATCAGAGACAAAAAGAAAGGTTAATGATTGTCAAGATGTTGCTAAACATTCTACAGTGAACAGAACATCTCCCAACAACAAATAATAACCCAGTTCAAAATGTCAGTAGTGCTCAGGGAGAAAAACCCTGTACTAAATTTAATCTATTAAATAGCGGGGGAGGGGGGGGGGAATAACCAAAGTAGCATTTTGGGATGTTGTAGTCCAAACTTACTGGAGCTCTAATTCTTCATTCATTTTGACAATATCAAATCAGATAGCAAAGGGATGTTTAAATATCAGTCTCAATTTAGAATGCACATTAAAGTCACCAATTTTAAGACATCTTTAAGATCTTGCAATTCATATAAATATCCTTTTTCTGAAAGGAGTTCAACTATATTAGATATAATGATTTCAGGAAATCTGAATGCCATCACAGCGTTTTTACAACTTTTCTAAAGGATGTTTCTTTTGTGGACATTGCCTACCTAGATTTTGGCTTTGAGCTTGAGATCCAGGACTTCAAAACTGGTGTGGTGATATAAGGCCATATGCCAGCCTGTGTAGAGGCTCTACACAATCGTGTGTGTAACCATATGAGAGCAGCGAGCACATTGGTACCTGTGCAATTTTCTAACTGTTTTACTTGGAACTGGAACCTGACCACTCCCCAGTCTTTTGATTCTTCTTTGTAAGATGAGATAAAAGGTATTCACAAAAGCTCACAAAGGGAGCATGAATGAAGGTGTTAAAAAACCATGAACTGGAAAACCTCCATTGTAATTTAAAAAATATACGCACTTCTAAAAAATCTGAGAAAGTAAACATTCACGTGTATAATTCTATGAAGCAGAAAGCACTTTAGTGGAAAAGGCATGAAATCAGAAGTCATATGACCTAGTTTCAAATCTGACCCTGCTGAAGTAACATCCAAGTCACTTAATCTCTCTGAATCTGTTTCCTCATTCAAAAAAAAAAAAAAAAAGGAGGGGGGGATAATTTAAACTTGTTCTAAGTATTTTACCACGTTATGAGGATCAAACAATAATACAATTTGTAAAAGATGTTATGATAAATAATCACTTGCCTAATAAAGACGCATTCAATGGAGGTCTTTTTTTAATGAACAAAGTTAAAAATTCATGCAAGAGGAAATTAAAATGGAAACTGGCTCTCTGGTTTAAGACATTACAACACTAATGCAGCTCAATGGATCTTCATAGTAACAGTCTCCAATCCCTCTTCCCCCAGCCATCCCTTCCAAAGATGATTTCTGGTATCTATTTGAAAGTAAGATGCCCAAAGAGGTCTGGAACACACTGAGGATGTTATGAACTCATGAAGCTTACTCTCTTTATGTCATCTGCCCTGATAGCCAGGAACCAATGACAAGACGGTACCCCTTGCACAGTCTCCAGGCAGAGGGAGCCTATTGACTTTTTGTTTTTTAAAGGCCTGTAAAGTGTTAATTTTGTGGAGTAATATACATTATTATCCTTCTCAAAATTCACTAATTATAAATGCGTCATTATTATTTAGCCACCTTTACTTAAAATGAAGGGATAAATTCATTTTGAGGATAATATCTCTTCTGGAGCAGAATGACAACTTGAATTTCTTAAGCTGCATGTTTAGGAAAAGGAGTCTTAAGATATATAGCCAATACATTAAGGACGCTGGTTACAGATCTATTGGAGCATGCTACTCCTTCCAGGCTTTCGCAATGACTGGCATTTAGCTGAGGTTTATTGGTCTGGTGTCAGGCTATTACTGGCTCTATCCCTACTCAGCTTCATGACAGATGCAAAAGCCCAAAGATTCCCACTTGGAAGTTTTCTCTCAACTCAAAGAATTTAAGAGCCCTGGCTGGGTAGCTCAGTTAGTTAAGAGTGATCAAAGCAGCCCTAACCGGTTTGGCTCAGTGGATAGAGCAGCCGTGGGCAAACTACGGCCCGCGGGCCGAATTCGGCCCGTTTGAAATGAATAAAACTAAAATAAAAAAAGACCGTACCCTTTTATGTAATGATGTTTACTTTGAATTTATATTAGTTCACACAAACACTCCATCCATGCTTTTGTTCCGGCCCTCCGGTCCAGTTTAAGAACCCACTGTGGCCCTCGAGTCAAAAAGTTTGCCCACCCCTGGGATAGAGCGTTGGCCTGCAGACTCAAGGGTCCCAGGTTCGATTCCAGTCAAGGGCATGTACCTTGGTTGCGGGCACATCCCCAGTAGGGAGTGTGCAGGAGGCAGCTGATCGATGTTTCTCTCTCATCGATGTTTCTAACTCTCTATCCCTTTTCCTTTCTCTCTGTAAAAAATCAATAAAATATATTTTTTTAAAAAAGTGATCAAAGCAGGGTTGCAGGTTTGATCCTGGTCAGGGCACATACAAGAATCAACCAATGAATGCATAAATAAGTGGAACAGCAAATCAGTGTTTCTCTCCCTCACTCCCTCCCTCCCTCTTCTTCCCCCTCCCCCTCTCTCACTGTCTCTAAAAATCAATAAATTAAAAGAATTCAATAAAATAGCAATTAAAAAAACTAATGTTTAAATAAAGTGAAATTAGGTCTCTATAAAAGCAAATTATCAGGAACCTATAAGTGGTTGAAACTTAGTATTTGTGAGTGAAGGCAATCTGACCGTAGAGATGTATCAATTCAGAATAAAGCTGTTAAAATTTGTCCTTTAAATGCCCATGGATTCTTTAGACCACAAATGAAAAGTAAGATGCAAGGCATGGAGGGCTATTAATAAAAGTAGAGGAATATAGAAAAATAAATATTTTCTATGAGTCTTACTCTGATAACTAAATGAGTTCTTATTTGACCAAAGATCAATAAAGGGGAAAACACAACAACACATTTTTGGATTCAGAAGTTCTCTTTAAAAATAAAATGGTTTTTTTTTTTTCATTGTATGTACATCATCCATTACATTAGGTGGCTACCTGAGGCTATCAGACAAATTAATAAAACCTTAAATTCCAGAATGAAAAGTTAAGCTTTCATAACAGCAAATTCGATGCAAATTTTGAAAATCAATTTAAAAAAAATTCTCACATTCGTATTACATTCTGAAATGTTCCCTTGCTTTTGATTTCTATCTAAAGCAGATTCTTACTACAGTCTAGCATTTCGTTAGAAACCATTTTGATCTCTTCTTGTTTCATCAGTCTTTTCCCTTGTTCTGTGAGACCGTGAGCTCCTGGGCAGGAATGTGGCCTTTTCTTTTTTTTCAGTCCTAAAGAGTCACAGGGGTGCTCAGAAGGCAGAGGACCAGTGCTTGCTGACACACATTACCCACAGCAGAAGCAGCAGCTGTGGTGCTGAGGAAGCAGAAAAGCATGAAGCAAAAGAACCATGGGCTTGGCAAGAACCCTGAGGACACACACCTCCGTCACTTCCCAGATGGGTGTCTTTGGCCCACTTGTTTCACCTCTCTTACCTTTAGCCTCCTTATCAATAAAGCAGTGGTAAATTATACTCTTCCTTCAGCATTATCATTAGATGAGATAACAAATGTGAATGTTCAGTAAACGGCAAGAGTTCTGTGTGACTATAAGTTACCATTATCTATGCCACTGTTGCTAAGGTAAAATACTAATCACATTGTTTTTTCCTTTCCTAGATCAGCGGTTGCCAACCTTTCGGACCTCACGGACCACCAGTGGTCTGCGGACCACCGGTTGGTGACGGCGTGTCAGCATTATTGTTCTGCCTACCCTCAGACTGCTAAACTGATCCTCTTCAACCTTTTCCCCACCTCTGTCCTCATTTAACACCAAAGAACAAATTTCAAAATTTCTTGCAGGGGTTCCTTCCCTGTGTTTTATCATAAGCTGGTGACCACCTTGCTCAGAAAATATGTGTCTTTAAACCTAGTTGCAAGTTTCAGCATATAAAAGTTGGGGAGGCTGAAACGGACCCACAGCAAGAGTGCCTTGTTCAGAAACAGCTTACTATCATTCTGTTCAATAAGCACAATTACAGCTCTGCCTTCGGAACCACACATGCATCATTTAACACACTAGTTTTATTCAATGAGGCAGAATACCAAAAAAGTGTTCCTTTTAGCCACTTTTGCAACCGATGTGTATTCCAAGGCCTAATCTCAATTTCTTCATTGAAACAAAACACAAAAACGGCCTTGATTTCTAATTATTTTTTAAATCTCCTTAAATGGTACCATGAAAAACCATCATGGAAACATTTTACACCCACCATACTGGCGCGGAAGTAAAAGACTAGCACTCCCACATGTTGGTGAGGATGTGGGACATAAAGAATACTTATCATACTACTTGGAAACAATTTGGCATTACCTAGAAGTTGTAGGTGTATACCTATGACCTAGTTATTCCACTTCTAGTTATAAATCCCTAAGAGAATGCTCTTAGAGCAGTGATGGCGAACCTTTTGAGCTCGGCGTGTCAGCATTTTGAAAAACCCTAACTTAACTCTGGTGCCATGTCACATATAGAAATTTTTTGATATTTGCAACCATAGTAAAACAAAGATGTATATTTTTGATATTTATTTTATATATTTAAATGCCATTTAACAAAGAAAAATCAACCAAAAAAATGAGTTCACGTGTCACCTCTGACACGCGTGTCATAGGTTCGCCATCACTGTCTTAGAGTATGAATCAAGAGACATTTTTACAGCAGCATTGTTCAAAATAGCAAACGTCCATTAACGTTTGTTATTTGTTAATGTTTTAACTAAGATGTGTACATTGTTTTCTTAGACATGATGCTATTGCACACTTAATAGACTACAGTATACCATCAATATAACTTTTACATGCACTAGGAAACAAAAAACTTCATGTGACTTGCTTGCTATCCTATATAATAAAAGGCTAATATGCAAATTGACCAAACGGCAGAACAACTGGTCGCTATGATGCGCACTGACCACCAGGGGGCAGACACTCAATGCCAGGAGCTGTCCCTTGGTGGTCAGTGAACTCCCACAGGAGGAGTGCCACTCAGCCAGAAGCTGGGCTCACAGCTGGCAAGTGCAGCAGCGGTGGCGGGAGCCTCTCCCGCCTCTGTGGCAGTTGGACATCCCCTGAGGGCTCCCAAACTGCAAGAGGGCAAAGGCCAGGCTGAGGGGACACCCCCCCACCAAGTGCATGAATTTTGTGTACCGGGCCTCTAGTATTGCAATATTTGCTCTACTCTGGTGGTCTGGAATTGGACCCATAGTATCTCCAAGGTATGCCTGTAATGTATTATTTAGACATGTATAAATTGGTAGTAGAATCTTAAAGCAAAAGAATGCAAAAACACAAAATTCAGTATTATAGTTACCATGGGTCAGGAGGGAGGAATATATGCCTGGGAAGGTGTGTATACAGTGAGCTCCAAAGGTAATAGTCATGATCTCTTCTATATGTTAGATGGTGAGAACAAAGAAGTGCTTACTTTATTATTCTGTAGATCATACAAAGTTGTATATATATATTTCAATATGTATGAAATAATTCATAAAAGTGTGGTTCCTATGGTAATACAGAAAAATATTTTTAAGATAGTTCATAAATTCAGTTTCTCTTTCTTGTCTTTTTGCTTCTAGTCTTATTTTGCCACTCTATTAATATATAAAATATGCTACTGCCTTTATTGCTCTTCCAGGATGTTGATAATTCAATATTTATATTAACTTTCCCATATTCTAAATCATTAATAATTTGCCTCAGCCTCATATTAGTGTGGAGAGTGTTTTACAGAGGGGTAAATGACACCAAAGGTTTAAAAACTTACAGTGAATCGAAAAGGAAGAAGACGGGAGCTGAAGTTAGGGCCTGAGACTTGATTCTCAGGTCATGTTTTATTGAGTATCTAGACTATGTTTCTTTACACAAGATCCTTGGGCCTTCATATTCTACCTACTTTCCCATCTTATAACTTGGGATGAGAAAAACACAAATCTCAGTAACGGGATGTGGGAATGCAGGCAGATGCTGGATTCACCTTGCCAGACTCCAGCTGACATTAGGTCAGCAGCTATATTTGAACAGGCTTCTCCAAAATCCTTCACAGGCCCTTACTCTTTCAATGAAGAAAGTCTAGTCATCCATCTATTCTTAAACTGAAGATCTCAGGAATTTTATGCAGAACAAATTACGCAAAGTTAGTCATACAGGTAATATGTAATTTTAAAAGAAAAACACAAGAAAGCTATTTGATGCTTCTCATGGTACTAAAACCTACAGAAATACTGGAAAGAGTAAGAGGGGAAAATATATGTATATACACACAGAGAAGTGTACATTATAATAGCAAAAGAAAAAAAATCTTCCAGGACTTATAAACAAAGCTTGTTATGAAGATCGTCGGCAGACCAAAAATGACACCAAGTAACCCTTCAGAACTAGATGAATTAATGAGTGAAGAAGCATGAGAAATACATAAAACTTGAGGAGTGAAAATGGGACCCCCCCTAAATAAAGCAGCATAAAAACTTCAGCTAAATTCCCATCAATGGAGGTCTGGTTAAATACACTACAGTGTATCAATTTAGCTATTAAAATGAAGTCCATGATACATTTCTAAGAGACACAATTTATACACACACAGATATTTACAAAATACTCAAAAATTTAAAAATTTTAAAGAATTAAATATTATGCACTTTTATATAAAAGTACAGTTGACTCTTGAACATGGGTTTCAACTCATGGATCTACTTATATGCAGACTTTTTTTCAATAAATATGTACAGTACTATAAATGTATTCTCTTCCTTATGATTTTCTTAATAACATTTTCTTTTCTCTGCTCACTTTATTGTAAGAATACAGTATATAATACATGTAACATACAAGATATGTGTTAATGGACTGTTTATGTTATCGTAAGAATACAGTATATACTACATATAACATACAAAATATGTGTTAGTGGACTGTTTATGTTATTGGTAAGGCTTCTGGAAAATAGTAGGTTACTCATAGTTAAGTTTCGGGGAGTCAAAAGTTACATGCGGATTTTCAACTGCACTGGAGTTTGGTGCCCCAACCCCCACATTGTTCAAGGGTCAACAGTAAATTGTCAACTTCCAGAAAAGTATTAAAAACATCAAAAGTAATCAAAAGAGTAGTATCTGTCATAATAACACACTGCCACTTAGGACTGTCAAGACTACTTCTCTGAGAACCGACCACATACTAGTAAACTTGCATTATTTGTTAAATTGATTCGTGAAAGAGGAACAAAAAAATTAAAGTGTAAAGTGCTTTTTTTAAAAACCAAGAGAAAATTTTTTATTTCAAAATAGTGTGTTAATTTCTTAATAGTCTTTGGATAAATACTTAAGAGAACGCAGAACACAGGACCAGATTTGGTATTTTTGCAACTTTTTGCTATTTCTCCTCTTTTAAAGTAGGCACAGTGCTCTACCATATTTTCATAAAACCTCAATGTTAGTTAGCTTTTAAGGGAGGCTCCATGAAATTAGGTCTGTGCCAATTAAAATTTTTCTAAGGCAAACTAGGAGAAATTATTATCTGTCAGAAAGTTGAAAGGTGTAGAGAGGGAAAAAAAGTCAGAGTAAACTTGGAGGATTACAAAAAGCTGAAAAAGTTATATTTGACACACAATGGCAGTGGGAGAAATAAATTGAAAAATTAAAAAATTGAATCAGGGGCTCTGGCCGGGTAGCTTAGTTGGTTAGAGCATCGTCCCAATATACCAAGGTTGCAGGTTCGATCCCATCAGGGCATAAAAAAAGAGTTAACCAATGAATGCATAAATAAGTGGAACAGTAGGTTGATGTCTGTCCCTGTCTGTCTCTCCCTCTTCCTCTCTCTCTAAAATCAATCAGTAAATAAAAAATTGGTCCTAGCCAGTTTGGCTCAGCGGATAGAGAGTTGGCCTACAGACTAAAGAAAGGGTCCTGGGTTTGATTCCCATCAAGGGCAACATGCCCAAGTTGCGGGCTCGATCCCTAATAGGGGGTGTGCAGGAGGCAGCCAATCAATGATTCTCTCTCATCACTGATATTTCTATCTCTCCCTCTCCCTTCCTTTCAATTTATTTCTCCCACTGCCTTTGTGTGTCAAATATAATTGAAGGGGGTTAGAGCACAGCCTTTCTCCATCTCACAAATGCAGTAGGAACTAGATTGTTAGGAATGGGAAAGAACTTAGACAAGTCCTCATATGGGCATATAGGCCCCCGAAGAGCTAGGACTTAAGAAAGCCTCTTTACTTCTTGCACAGGATTCTTTCCGTCACAACTCCTGCCCTTGTCCATCCAGAGCTACCACTTTACTGCCCACGTTCCTCCTAGGCTCATGACCTCTCTCTCAGGAGAAAGTCAGGCCAGATACAGTGGGCACGAAGAGCCAGAGCCCACCTGCCCAGCTGCTTCTGGCTTATGTTACCTGGGCACACGGTCTATTGCAGTGATGGCGAACCTTTTGAGCTCAGCGTGTCAGCATTTTGAAAAACCCTAACTTAACTCTGGTGCCGTGTCACATATAGAAATTTTTTGATATTTGAAACCATAGTAAACAAAGACTTATATTTTTGATATTTATTTTATATATTTAATTGCCATTTAACAAAGAAAAATCAACCAAAAAAATGAGTTCGCGTGTCACCTCTGACACGCATGTCATAGGTTCGCCATCACTGGACTATAGGCTATGGTGGGCTTCTCCTCATGTTAGCAAGGTCCAAGTCCCATGACCATTTCCTTGGCAACAGAGTTTATTGGCATCCTTGCTGGCCTTCATAGAGCAGTGGTTCCAAACATGGGTTATTTTCTAGAGTTTTAAAAAATATTCAGATTCTTGGGCTCTGTCCCTAGAACTCTTAAATAGGGGTGAGCATAGGAAAGTAGCAATGTGTGGAAATCCATACTTTTCTTAAAAATATCCCAGCAAGAGCCTGGTACCACTAGTTCTTGAAGGATATCAGGGTTTAGCAAAGTTGCAGTGGGGGACTAGAGATGAAGAACGATAGGGGAGGGAGAAAAAGAAGGCAGGCCCTGCTCCATGAGAAAGGTGGGCAGCACTGGCTTCCTGTGTACATGAGTGAGGTAGGTGCTGTGACTAAGGTACACCTGAAAGGCTCTCCTGCCTCAAATTAGCTTACTAACTTTACCAAAAAAAAAAAAGTAAAATGCCTGAAATTCCACCATTAAATTTCATTCCTTCCTTAAAGTTGAGTCACTTGTTAAAATACAAATGCCCCTCAGCACTCAACTGTTTCTTTCTCTGATGCAGCTTCTTTTTCATAGGCCACTAAAACAAAGCACGTTCAGGGACCCTATTCCTGTCCCTGGAGGGAAGGACAGAGGTGCCTCCCAAAAAGGTCATGACTCAATATGGTGGGTTTTGAAACTTGCCTCAAGCCAGCCTTAGGGCGGTATCTACGGAGTTGTTGTGAGCCCAGCACAGACCTGACCCACAGGAAATGTCAATCTGCGGAGGGAAGAACCACTTGATGATGCACTGGCCTGTCCTTCCTCCCACACTGATCTCCTGGAATACTCTTCAGCACCTGCTCTAGTTCATTGTTTCTTAATTATTTCATGTATCTGCATCGTTTCCCCAGTCTGATACAAGAACCTTTGCGATCAGAAGGAACATGATTTCTCCTTGCTGTCCCTGAATATAAACTGCAGCACGGAACAGGTGGAAGGTCCTCAATAATACATTTACTGACCCACCTGATTAGCAGGTAATAGTGGGGAGCAACCCTCTTCACCTGCCATCTCTTTATGACCCTCCACTTCTGAACACTGAATTTTACTTGCCTGTCAAAAGTTTCTTCTTTCCAACTAACTGTCCTTCCAAACTAAAATTTTTTCCTCAGCACAGTCTATTTTTGTGGTTCTGCAAACATCAATTGGCATAAAATTAGCACTGAATATTTTGGGAAAATATCCCTGAGTCCCAAATATGTTTGGGGAAGCTAAAGTTTCCCTTGGTTTCTGGTTGAAAATGGTCTTTGTAAAGAATGAAACTGAGAAATGTCGATTTGAAAAAAGCAAGGATTGAAATATATAAAGACTAATTTAGTTAAAAAAAAAGACAAAGGCTTCTAAGCCAAGCACTTTCATTGTCCACCCTAAAATATTTTATTATTAATCAAAAAACTATAGCCAAACTTTCTTTTCTTAGAATAACATGTAATTATTAAATATGAAAGGTGCAGACAGATCACCTGACTTGCTTGTATTTCCATGACTAGCTAATGCCAGAGGTGGTTCAACCTCAGCTGTCACTTCTTTGAGAAGTGACACTTCTTTGGTAGGAGGTCTCCTAAGAGAGGCAATAAAAACTCATTAACATTTCTTTTTTTCTTTTTCTTTCTTTTTTTTATTGTTTGTTTTTTTTTTAAGAAGAAGGGAGAAAAGGAGAGAATTTGGATGATAGAGAAGCACTGATCACTGCCTCCTGCACGCCCCCTACTGGGGATCGAGCCTGAAACTCAGGCATGTGCCCTGACCAGGAATCACACAAGCTACCCCCCTCTGTGAATGGGACTTTGCTCAACCAACTGAGCCACCTGGGCCAAGGCTAGTTAACATTTTTGATGAGTGGATTCTGAAATATCTGGCTGTTTGTGTGATTTAAGCTAATCCAATGTTACTGTGTGCAGTGTGTGCGCACGCTCTTTTCTATTTCCTACTAGTAGAATGCAGAGATTTAAGCATTGAGTTTCTACCCAACATGACAACTGTTTTCAACACTAGGAAAAGACATTCGTTATTTTATTTCTAGGTGGCTCCTCTTAATTTTGTAAAAGCAATCAACATACAACTAACTGTTTATGTGAGATGATACTGTTTCTCGCCCCTCCCTCCTCCCCCCCAATCTCAGATCTCATGCAATACCTGATTCCTAAGTGTAGCAACTCCCAAATCTAGTGTTAAGGTACCTATTCTATTTAAGAGGGGCCAGAATTCTTTTATTTTAAATCTAGATTTGGATTGTGTTGAATGTTACAACTCTCACCCCATGAATAACAGTGAATCCTACCCAAGGAGACCTATGGATTTTTATCTCTTAACTATATTGATCTTTTCTTAGAGGAAAATACTCCAGTGTGCATTTGCTTCATTTTGAGGCCAAAATTAGTCAAAGATTTCCCTTTCCTAACACACGCTCCCTTCCTTCCTTTTTATTCCAAGGAAGTGACTGGGTCTTGCACCTTTACTGAAGTGTGGGAGACAAGAATAAAAATAATTTTTAATATTATTAAAGAAATTATTCAAGTACTTAGCAGGTACCTCACCATTTCTTTATAATAAATTACACATAAAAAGATCTGAAGTTCAAGTTAATCAGCCATTCTGAGTGCCTACCAGGAAAGTTATGTAACTTGTGCAGGAGTGCAGAAAAAAGTGATAGAGCTAGAATTTGAACCTCAGTCTCTAAACTCCAAGCTTTTATCCTTTTGATTTTGATGACTCTTTCTTTCCAGCTTGGAGAAGTTTCATAAGCAATTAGAATTATCACCTACTGAAGACCAGAATTTCAAATGCTCCCAATTCCTATAACTACTGGCAGGCTGCCGAGACAGAGAGAGAGAGAGAGAGAGAGAGAACAAAAAAAAAGCTCCTCACTATGATCATGCCCTTTGCAGTATAGATTTGCAGCTCCTCCTCCTAAATCTACACTGGCCTGTAACTTGCTTTTGCCAAGAGAATGTGGTGGGAAAAAGAGTTGCCCCAAGCTCAGGCCTTAAGAAGCTTTGCCCAGTTCTTTCCGAGCCCTGCTCTCTGTGAACTAGCTCTGGAGAGCCTGCTGGATAACAAGACGGGGCTGTCCGCTGTCATTAACACCATCAACCGGCCAGCTGCCACAGGCACACTGAGTGAGCCCAGCCTGTCCAGATCAGAACTGCCCAGCTGACCTGTTGACTCATGAGGAATAAGAAATAATTGTTATTTTAAAGCTACTACATTTTGGGGTGGTTTGTTATAGAGCAAATACTCTCTGACACAAGTACCCAACAAATCCCAATTTGAGCAAGCAAAGAAAGTGAAACAAAAGGTTCCTTCTAAAAAATGGGCCCTGACATGGAAAACCTTGTTGGTATTAAAATAAGAGACATGTTCAACAGATCCTTAAATTACTTTACTTAAATTTGCAAAATAGCACTGAAACATGTGACTTGATCCATTCAAGAATGTGCAAGGTGCTTCAGAGTATATAGTAAGTTTAGATTTGAACATGAACAGTTATGCATTTGAAAATATAAGCCCAGAAAGTAAAGTCCTTTTAATTGTTGGTTTTAATTCATACTGAATCATAAAAAGTTATTTTTAAAAGTCCTCCTTTGAAGAGACAGAACCTTTGTATTATAATAGGACTTTGAGAGAATTAATATTCTCTTTAAGAAGCCAAAGATATATAATAGATAATAGAAGCAATGAAATTATTTATAAAGCCCCACCAATTTGTGAAGACATGTATAATAGATAATAGAAGCAATTAAATTATTTATAAAGCCCCACCAATTTGTGAAGACATGAGAGGATTGCTCCCCTTCAGATTTATTCTAATTTACCTTAATCACGTTCCTATGAGTTTCAAGTAGTGGAAGAGAGTCTGAGTAGAGGAACTTGGTGCGGGGAGAGGGGAGAGAGCCAGATGGGAAGCACTCAGCACCCATTCTAACAAAACATCCATCACATATGCAATTTTCAGTTCCTCTTCAAACATATGGCCAAAAAAAAAAAAAGGTGATAATGGTACTAAAGGTTAAAGTCTCCATTACATAACTATAATTGCAGGCCTACCTCGAAGAGATTGCCAATGGTCTGGTTCCCAACCACCACAATAAAGCAAGTTGTAATTTTTTTTTCTGGTGGAGGGTCTTTCCTTCAATTTGTAAAGAATGCAACATCTGAGAAGCACAATAAAGGAAGCACAATAAAATGAGGTGTGCCTGCCCTTAGTTTGAAAGTTAAGAGCATAATGGAGCCAGTTAAGAACTATCAATTAATGAAAAGGGTTTATGAATAGGTTGAAATAGCTCAATGAACAGAGTTCTTAAGAAGGAACCTTTGGCATTAATAAACTGTCTTATCTCAGCCATCTCACTAAAAGTTACAGCTAATACTTCATGAGTGCTCTATAACTGCCAGACACTGTGCTATGTGGCTTACAGGCACTATTTCATTGTGCCCATTTTAAAGAACTGAGGATTGATAGGGTTATGAACTTGCTCAAGGTCATAAAACTGGTAAACTGATTCAAACCCACAGTATCTGACTGCAGAGTCCTAATTCTTACCCACAATACTATGCTAATTGTATTAGCCTTAGTTTCCTCACATGAAAAGTGAGGACTGGATATCAAGACTGGGTCCAGTTGGAATTCTGTGGTCCTATGACAATGACAGAAGCATATTCCTTAGTGGTTTGTGTTTTTGGTAGTGATAGGGATTGGCACCTTTCCCTAAAAAGGAACGTCCTTGGAGTATATGTTAACATTAACCATTTTATCTAGTCCTTTGCTTCTATGTACACATATGCATAGTAATGAAGCTAGTTGGGGAAACAAGTCTACTACCCATAAGCATGCACCGCCCTGATCAGTTCACCACCTCCCAGCAAAGGTCTGGCTGCCCTGGACTTTCTCTTCAGTGCTTGCCAGAGTAAATGTTGACTAATGGATAAATATTCCACAGCCTCTGCTGGAAAGAGCCTGAAATTGGATACCACTGTTTTAATGTTCTCCACAAATCTTTTGAATGTAACATCCATAGACCATAAGCTCCACAAGTACAGAGACAACATCAGACTTGCTCACTACTGTATCCTTGGCAACTTGAACCATTTACATATAGTAACTGCTCAACACAAGTGCTGTTCTTATTCCGGTTACTGGATTTACCCCTAAAAGGGGTAAAATATATGATTAAAGGCAAGGCCATGCTATTTGTTTCCTCTTCTCCATGGTCTTTTGTTCAAATAGCCAACCTAAACTGAATAGTGTAAGTGCTAGATACTGTGATAAAAACATCCCTTGTCCTTTAAGAAGAGTGAATCTAGTTGAAGAAATATATAAAGAAAACAGTATTAATACAACAAGTATCTACTGGGCACCTACTATGTGCTAATCACGAAGTTAGGTATAAAGAACTATGGCTAGCAGTTGTCATAGGATACCTTCCAATACAGGAAAGGGTGCTATGAGCTAGGCTACATAAAGGAAAGTGTACAAAGTAGTGGGCATTAAACTGATCTAGAAGGTTACACACTGTTAAAAGCAGAGAGAAGCCCGAGTTTCTGAAGTCCTCAGCTATATCACACACTGGTATGTTGTGATCAATTTTAGCATTTGTGGCAAGGAAGTTTTGACCTCATTATGTATTTTCAATGGAAAGAAAAATATAAACACTGCCAGGTTACACTGTGATTTGCTCTGATCCTTGTAAAAGTAACCTGGAAATATCTGTTCCAAATTTAAACGTACATACCAGCCAGTGTGGCTCACTGATTGAGCGTAAACCTATGAATCAGGAGGTCATGGTGCGATTCCTGTTCAGGGTACATGCCCAAGTTGTGGGTTCAATCCCCAGTAGGGGGCATGCAGGAGGCAGCTGATCAATGATTCTCATAATTGATGTTTCTATCTCTCCCTCTCCCTTCCTCTCTGAAATCAATAAAAAAAATATTTAAAATACCCTTGACTCAGCAGCTTTAAGGAATCTATGATTAGAAACACAAGCTGCTATATGAAAGGATATACAGAAAAGGTTGTTTATTGGAGCCTTGTTTGTAGTGGCAAAAATCATGAAACAACCTGAATGGAATATTGTACAACTATTAGAAAGAATGGGATCCACATCTGATTCTCTGAAAGGATGTTCAGGTGTACAGTTAGGTGAGAAAAAGCATGCTGCAGAGAAGCTGGCATATGGCATATAATGCTCCTATTCGTATTTAAAAGCAAAAAACCCAGGATGCCTTATAAGGGGGTGGGGATAGGGAAGGCACAGGCAGGAAGGAAAGGGAGAAAAAGGAAAGAAGAGGTGATTTAAGTAAGTTTATGAACTTTTCTTGGTATAATTTTCCTAAAGGGAATGAACACACATTATTTTTGTAAATTTTGAAAAGGCATTTGCAAAAATAATAATGGATAAAAACAAGTACAAAAAGAGCCAATTCACAGACTATTCCTATAATCTCGATTATACTCAGATATGCTTCCTTGCATAAAAGATAGATGAGATGGAGTTGCATGAAACTGTGCATAACCCAAATCCTTCCAGGGTTCTGGGGTATTCCTGTGGTTCTTTGCTATGTGCCATTTGGCATATGGGTGGTGATGGAAAGACGGAGAACCACTGTGCGGTGAGCAACATAACAGCAGCCATTTTTTTATTAGGGGAATAAAATGGAAAGCAGTGTTGTAGGATGACTAATGCAGAATGGATTGAGAAGGGAAAAGGGAAAAGTAAGAATACACTCGAGAGACTACTGAAGTAGTAAGAGTTTGAACTAGGGTATGGCCAGTTTGTTTCTGTCATGCTATCTTCTCCAAGAACAGAAACTTAACGCCCTCCTGTTCCCCAGCCCTTGTCTCTGACCCCCCACCCAGTCTTAGGGTCTTTGTGCTCTCAGCTGTGTGTTCCTTATTATCCATTTTAACATTTTAATCTAGATTTCAAAGACTGGTTAGGCTCCCAAACACAGGGTTTCTTCTTTTAAAAAATTATAAGCTAATCACTAGTTATGTTGTTTTATTTAGGGGTTTTACTGATTTCTCTGGCTTTGGCTTTTTGAGAATGTTTACATATTTTTGAGGAATGGTTTCAACAATGATCTCTCATACTTACGATATTCTGTTCTCTGTCTCTACCCTGGTTGACTTGACAGCACAAACTCCTCTCTCCCCGCCCCACTTTAATATTGTTGTCTCCTAATTCTCCAGCTATTCATTCAGTATCTTTTGTAGCTGCGCCCCTTGGATGCCTTCCAGAGCCCTGTCCTTGGTCCTCCCCTCTTTTCTCCTGAACACTAAAGCAGTTCATTTTTACAGGACCTCATCTGATTTTCTTGCTTTTGCTAAAACTAACTTACCTTGCATTTTCTCTCTGCTGTACTGTCTTTCCCATGTTAGGTTGAACTTTCCCACCACTCTTAGATGAGAACTTACTTTATTACCTTAATTGTTGTTATATGTACTATAGATAGAATAAGTAAAAAAATAGAGATAGAATAAGTCAAATCCAAAATATAAGTAAGCTGAAGAAAGATAATTTAGAAATTCAGGCAAAAATCAGATAACTCTCCTTTCTTGGAGTATTCAGAGATTACACACACACTAATCTGAAAAACGATTTCCTGCCTGAATTTCTAGATAAATCTACATAAATGTATACATTAGACAGCTGCTAGAATAATCTCAATTAGTAAACAAGTGAAAAATGTAAAGATGAAAACTTCTGCTACAAAAGGTTACTGTCCTGAGCAAGACAAATAAAACCAAACAAAGTCAAACCTCAAACTCTGTACTTCCAAGCTTTGGTTACCCTAATTTGTTCAATGGTGAGAGTTCCAGAGTTGTTCTAAGAATCTGCAAAACGCAATCCATTTCTAAGTCTAGAGCAAACTTAAAGACTGACAACAATTAAAAATACATTTTCTTTATATATATTTTCTCTGTATACATCAGTACTTGTCCATTGTAAAATTGACGTCCTATCTGGAAAAGATACCCTGGGCTATCATCCCTCTTATCAAACCTGCTGACATTTCCCTTCTCTTGGAAGACAGAGTGCAATCCATACCTACATATCTTCTTGGTTTACATGTCAAGTTTGTTTATTAGTATATATTCAACATGTATATATTTAGGTCTTACTATGTGCTAGCTAGATACTCTTCTACTTGCTGGGAATAGGAGTAAGCAAGACAGACTATATCACGGATCCCATGAAACTTACATTCTAGCAGAGGAACAGACAAGACAGAAACAATTAGATACATAATGCTGAATGGAGGGAACAATGTGTGAAAGATGCCATTATTTCAGAGAGAGCAGTCAGAAGGCCTCAGCTATGGAGCTAGCATTTTTAAGTGGAGACCTAAAGTAAAGTGAGAGAATGAGCCATGTGGATACCTGGGGGAGGAACATTACAGGCAAAAATTCCTCAGGGTTGGGCTCATGCATCAGGGACCCAGAAATATCTCCTAGATAATAAGAAGATATTCTTAAGTGACTAGAAGAAAAAAAAGTCTTACACCAACGGTGCATAACCTGAGGTTATGCATTAAGGGTGAAAATACTACTTTCTCCTTGTCTTGCATCACAAATGTATAGGATGACAGTTCGCACATATTAGTTTCCTTCACAGGAGACCGAGGTTTCCTGCTGGCTCAATCACAACTACGCAGTCCTCATCTGATCAGCTCATACTTTCCATCTTTTTCTTCTGTCTCAGACTCCTTGTTACCTCTTTTTTCATTCCAAATTGCTGAGTCAATTCCTCTGTTTTCCATTCATTCCCACACTTTCCTCTATGAAGTTTCAATTATGCCTTTCTTGGGACAAGTTTAACATCCTTCAAGTGCACATTTTAAAAAGCAAATTGGGCGGAAGGTGGAACAGGTATGAAGATCACCAGAATAGCGATTTTCAACCTTTTTCATCTCAGGAACACATAAACTAAGTACTAAAACTTGGTGACACACTAAAAATATTTTTTGAGAATCAGACAAGAAATATAGGTATAATTTTAGTCTATTCGCACCAGATGGTTATTGTTGACAATATTGGCTAAAAACAACAACAGCCAACACAATCTAAGGCAGTGGTTCTCAACCTTGGCTGCACATTAGAATCACCTGGGAATCTTTTTAAAATCCTGATTTCTGGGCCTCATCGAAATTAGGATTTTAAAGATTCCCAGGTGATTCTAATATGCAGCCAAGGTTGAGAACCACTGATCTAAGGGCAAAGAGGTCAGTGCCCCTGTCTAAATAGTCAAGTATTGCATGTTTTTAAAATTCTCTCAGCACACTAGAGTGCCTCTTACGGCACGCTGGTTGAAAAATCGCTGCACTAGAAGATCACCGAAGAGCACTCTGTGATGTTGGGGACTTGTTTTGTTTTTGTTGTTGGTGGTGGTGTTGTTTTATCTTCTTTATCTCTGTATTCCAATGTCTAGCTCCATAATGTTTGCTGCTGCTAATGCAGCTGGAAGGAATTTTGCAATTAAGAGGTTAACTTCCCACTCCACCCATCTCAACAATTCCTTTCTAAGAACATGCATTTGTATATCTCTCACCTGTTACCAACAAGGTGACAGGCTGCTTATATACTTCCCAGTATTCATACAGAACCACAAGCATAGAAAATTCTAATTTAACCAGACACTGGAATTAGAATTTAGAGCTTTCATTTTCCTTTTCCAGGAGTCTCTTCTAACTTTTCCCTCTGCCTTCATTTATATACTGTTTTCCCTTTTAAATATGTCTGTGGTACCCCCAAAGCACTGTGCAGTCCGATTAAATGACATTATTGGTTAAAAGGGTCACTCATCTCTAATATGCCGAATTAGAGATTATTTCACCTATTTTCCTTGCCTTTCCTTTAAAATCATTTCTTTTCCTTTGATTGTATGTAAAATTTGGTACCCACAAACTACACCAACACGAGCTCATTGTGTGTTTAGTTATAAGAAACATTTTCTACCTAAATGAAAACTCCATCAACTTCCATGCTAACAGAATTGGGAGATTTAAAGAGTAAAAATATAAAACCAAAATTAGCAATAAAGCAATTCTGCCATGCTATAATGGCTCTTTAGCCCCTCTCCTTAGCCACTGAAAACTTGTCAGTCATTTTTGGGGGAGAGACGATATTTGAGAAAAAAGGTTGTTTTCAGTACAAACACAGGAAACAAAGTTCTTAAGCCACAAAGAATTTCTGCACTGACAGCATGGGTTACAAAAGGTATATCCTATTTTTAGTGCCAGTGCGTGTATCTTTATGATTTCAAAGGTTGGGTGGGATCAATTCCAATTCTAGCATTTTATGAATAAACATGACTAAATTAAAAAAAACAACAGTAATAACCATAATTCAGTTTTTATTTTTTATGCTTTTAAAAAAGTTTATATTAATTTGAGAGAGCGGGAGAGAGAGAGAAACATTGATTGTCTGCCTCTTGCATGCCCCCTATTGGGGATCCAGCCCGCAACCCGGGCATGTGCCCTGACTAGCATGGAACCTGCTACTTCTCCATGCATGGGGCAATGCTCAACCAACTGAGCCACACAGGCTAGGGCCACTTAGTTTTTAAAAGTACTTTCACTAAACTAAGGTAGCAGAAAATTTCTTTTCAGGTTATGAGGAATAAAATAGGAAATATGTGAATTTTACATAATACTTAAACTATTTTATGGGTGTAAATAATTTTAGTAGACTTGAGTTGTTCTGGTCATAATGACTGTCAGAGAGTTAGTTCCCTGATACATGAAGAACAGGAATGGGAAATTAAACTATTTTGGAGATTGTTACAGAAATTTACATTTATTTATATCATGACAGGCTAAGGCAAAGACAGGCCCATCTTACTTACTAGATAAAAACTAAGTCATAAAAAAAACAACACAGGAGTAGAGGTGAGTAATCTCTATTTTTTGTGAACTATGTCAGGAAAAGGGAATATACTGTGTAAGTTAACATATAGGTCTTTGATAGCTTAAAAGAAACAAACCAGAGCTTAACCACTTTTAAGCACTGTCCACTTCAGATTAGTCACCTTGGGAAGCTAGGCGCTTATTTCAGGGGTATTCAACAGTTTTATAGGTTTTATAGGGTCTATAGGTTTTATAGGTTTCTATAGAAAGACCTACATGGGTCTTTTTTCTTTTTTTAATAACCTCAATGAAATCAAATGTTATAATTTTGGAGAGAATTAAAATTCTACATTTCTGGAAGAACTCAAATCATTTGGAATCACATAAATAAGGTAAATGATCAAGCTAAGTAATATATTCGGTACATTTTCTTTTTTTAAATATATATTTTATTGATTTCAGAGAGGAAGGGAAAGATAGAAACATCAATGATGAGAGAGAATCATTGATTGGCTGCCTCTGGCACGCCCCACACCGGGGATCAAGCCTGCAACCCAGGCATGTGCCCTGACCTTGAATCGAACCATGACCTCCTGGTCCATAAGTCAACACTCAACCACTGAGCCACGCCGGCCAGGCTATATACATTTTCTAATTAAGCAAGAATATTTAGGTGCTACTACAGTGAGTCCAGTTTTCTTTTGTGGCTTACAAGGTAGTTCTGAAGGCAATTTCAGAAAAGGAATAATACATATAGTCTCCTATGGTGGAGGCTTAGAAATACAACTTTTATTTTGTGTTTTCTGTTTTAATCAAAATTAATCTATTTTATAGTCACATCTTGTCCTTAATAAACTCAGCTAGATTCCTGTTGACAAATTTCATGTAGAGTTCTAATTAAAATTTGTAAAGATTCTCTTTAAGAAAGCTGCCTACAAACGTAAAGTTACAGTTTATATTGGTATGTTTACCAACTTAAAATACCATTTCTGTACTTGGCTCTTTGTCATATAAAAAAGAGATTTATAACTTTGGTTTAATGCATTAAATTTGTCTTACTCAAGTTTTTTTCAACCACTTGACTAGTAAAGAAAATATTATAAATGTAGTTTACAAGTAAGTTTCATAATTCTCAAAAATTTATGCACTTAGGATAAATTTTGGTATTCATCATAATCAGAAGCTCTGTTTCACACAGCTTTGCTAAATATAATAAATATAAAAAGAATTTAAAGCTGTTAACTTCACTCCCATTTTCAAGAAATGAATAAGAATCTTTACAGATTTGTTTTTAAAAGACTATTTTACAGAAGCTGAAACTTGACAGAAAGCAATAAATGACTACACAAATATATGCAGGAGAGCAGAGACTTGATCCCATTTCTCCTTTAAATATTTAAAGATTCAATGATGATAAAAATTTTAAAGATCTAAAAGGAATTTCTATCACAATATTAAATTATTTTGTTACAGAACAGTATTAACTTGCCCTGACTTTTCTTTTTTTCTCTTTAAATGTCTCACTTGTAAAAATAAGGTAAATAACAGCTGACTCTGTAATACATAGGTATTGACAGAATCAATAACATATAGGAAGTAGAATTAAAAACCTCTATAGGGCTTGTTAAGACGTTTAAATGAGATGAATGCATACAAAGTCCTCTGCTGCCACATAATTATTATGTTCAATATTATTAGAACAAGAGGGTTAAAAATACACTAAAAAGAATGTGAATACTATATATTTTTAAAAATAAACTAGTTGTTTCATAAACACCTACCTAATCTGTATCATGTGTTTCAGGTCTCTAGAACTAGAGACCAGATGTTAAAAGAAGCCCTCTGGGGAGCTTAGATACTGAGAATTAGGATATTCAACCCAGTAACACCACTAACTAATTCTGTGATCTTTCTCTAGACACTCTCCATGGATGAAAACATAAGAATGTGGGGAGTAGATGAACTTGTAAGTCTCTTTAACCTCTCATTAAAATCACTGTTATCTAACACATAAATCCAGTTCTGAGAATCCAAGGGACCCTCACCTCTCTGGCACGGCTAACAGTGTTTACATATGTCTGTGTACCACAAACTACATTATTTTAAATTCTTATCTCATAAAAATACCAAATCTGGGTTCATTTTTTCCTCTTGTACTTTATAATACAACCAAAAAATGCTCAAGAACCAACTTTGTGTACCATTCCCTACCACAATTGCCTCCTTCACTAAAGTGATGTTAAGAGGATTGTAGAATTTTAAACAGAAACACATACACACACATTTTGAAAATAATTACTATATAATTGTAAAAGTATTTTGACTCCAAACCACCTAATTACTCAAGGTCATAGACTGGCTCAGCTCAGCCTTTGAACTCAAGTCTGATTTTTAGTCTAGTAATTTTCTACTATTTCTATTATTTAATAACTAATCAAATGTTTGGAAGGGATTACAGTGGTGTTTTTTTTTAAAGCACCAAATTTGCAATTTAAATTATCTTGAAATTAAGAAAGCCCTTATTCCCAGTAATTACAAAACAAAACAACAACAACAAAGTAAAAGTGTTCATAACAAACTGGTAGAGCTTTAATGTTCAATATGTGACCATCATAAGGTCATAAGTCATTGCATTGCCCCAAACATGAATAATAAATCATGAACTAAATTATTTGTTCATTTCACAATAGCTTTTAAAAATTGGCTATCAAATATACTTTCATAATAGACACAGTTAAATATTATGGAAAAATTATGAAATCAACTAGAATAAAGGCTAATTTTATTTTAAAAAGAAATAAAAGTAATCATATATTGTAACTATATGTCCTAAACATTGCATACTTAGGTTGGACTCTCAAATTGTTAGTTACAAAAATAAAAATTCTATGTAAGATACTGTGATAGACATTTACAACTAATCATATCATTAAACCTTTCTTTCCCCATATATATATATTTGGCGTACTGTAGGGTAAATGAAAAAAATTCTAAAATAAAAGGTATGTTTATTAAATTTGCTGCACTGTAGACACTATTAATCTTGTTGAAACTTGTTCAAAAGAAAAAATATTTTAAAGCACTCAAAATTAATATTTGAGTTACTCTGTAAAAATATGTTTAAGCATGCAGCTCTACCAAGATAATCAGCCATTAATTTTTAAACTGGCCGAGAGATAAATTAGGAGATGACATACTTCCATGCAAAATAATTGGTCTTAAGAACTATAGTGCAATATAAGTAGTTTAAAAGACTGTCTAGCAACTGCAGGACCCTATAATTTATTCTACATATAACCCAGCATTAAATGAAAATTTAATAACCCAGCAAAAAGTACACAACCCATGGAAATATATTACTAAAGGAAAGGGTTGATTCCATAGTCAGATGACAATGAATATATAAGCATGCTATAAAATATGAAGTGGTTATAACAATAAGATACCATCATTGTTTCAACTACATTCCAGTAATTAGATTTTCATTGATTAAATAGCAGCTTAAATAAAAATTCAACAAACATGAACTTGATTGCAGCTGAAGTAATCTAAAAAGAATTAAAATGTTCTTTCCATCCTTTTTTTGGTAATAAAGTCTAGCAAAAGCCAATGACATAACCTGATAAACAGGGCTATATTGCCACAATTAGCTTTCAATTTCTTTCTCAAATTAAAGACACTAAAGTGTAATCCTGGCTGATACACTCCTTTATACATTAAACACAGCTCCAAATTTTTCTCTTTTTAGTTCTCTGAATTAATGACAGTTGGCCAAATTGTTGGTTTCTGGAATTGTTCTTGATATTTCTAAACTTATCTCCCACCGTTCCACACTTCTGCTCCTACCTCTCCCAAACCCTGCCACCCTGCCTTTCCCATAACACTCATTAATTCAAAAACTCCATTGGAAATCCTGTATTTAAAGGGCATTTGTGATGGTAGTGAGGAAAAAAGGAGACAACCTGTCAAAAATTACTTGTTTGGGGGTTGAAATCACGGTCTAAAATGAATTTTGAATTTGAACTGCAATAAAATTGAACATTTTCTAAATTATACCTTAATGTGTAAAATGAATTTTAAAAATCACCATTAAAAGTCAAGCTCTAATCCAATTTAGCATAGAAACAATCACACACAATTCAAAGGGAAAGGAGCCCTAGCTGGTTTGGCTCAGTGGATAGAACATTGGCCTGCAGACTCGGGTTTGAGTCTGGTCAAGGGCACATGCCCAGTTGTGGGCTCAATCTCCAGTAGGAGGCAGCTTCTCCATGTTTCTCTATCATCATTGATGTTTCTATCTCTTTATCTCTCTCTCCCTCTCCCTTCCTCTCTGAAATCAATGAAAATATATTTAAAAAGGGCGGGGCACTAATGGATCTTTTCTTTAATGAAAGTCCTCCACAGGAATATTTTTATTTACTTGAAAAATACAAAGTCCACGTAGAATAAACCAGAAAAAAGAGAGAGAGAGAGAACAGTTGGCTCTGTGAAACTACAAAAATAAGGAGAGCATAGGCTTTTAAACCCTTCTGTAAAGGTTAATAGGGAATTGATTTTTTTCAGTTATAGCTTAATTCAACAAATTTTTCTTAAAAATTCTTTTGCAACACAATTCAAATAAATATATATCTTTTTTCCATGACTCAGAAATATGGAAGCAAGTGCCCTTTAATTTGGCAAATACCTATAAATACTGCATTACACAACTATCAGGATGTCCTTAGAAGAATAAAAGCACAAACCTGTTTTTCCAATTTAATTTGTTCACTTAAATAGTAGTATACAATGAGAACTCACTGCTAATTAAAATTTGGTACGATCTTTAAAGTAAGAAAAAATGTGTTTTAAGAAATATGCCCCAGACTTATTTTAAACCCAATGTAAATTAAGATTTTCTAACAACTAGGCTATTTTAATCACCTACAGTCCAGAGTGGATAAGCCTTATATAACCAACCAATTAATACAGATGCTCTTTCACATCAGGCACTCACACTAAAATAAATCCTTTTGATCCAATCTCTAAAATCTCAAAAGGCCCCGACAGTGATCTCTACCCACATATGAATTCCACTATTAACACAATTTGCATTTAACCTACATTTATGCAAAGTGTATTTCAGAATAAGTCATAAAATTTATAGACATTCAATAATATACTGAAAGTGGTCAGACTAACTAAAATATTTGCAACACCAACAGACAAAACCAAAACAGCATTATAATAAAAATCATGTTATCAATTACAAAAACATCACGGCTTAGCCAAAGAAACATCACCAGAAATAATTTCAATAAACTCTGACCACACGTTAGTCACACATTTCTGTAATCATTCCACACTAAATTGATACACCTCAGTACACAGTGTGAGTTACCTTTATTAATCTTTTACTAATACAGCCATAACAAAATACAGGGCTTAAAAAAAGATTCTTACCATAAAGCTGAAAATAAATAAACAAAAGCAAATCTCCTTTAACATTCAGCAATCGTTTTATATGAGTGAATATTAGAAATATTAAGATTTTAAAAAGACACTGAAAGACTAATTGCCAGAACCTATGGAAGGGGATGAGAGTGGGGAGAGGAAGAGTGTAAAGAAGTATCGACTAAAAAGGGGATAAATAAAATCAAAACAAAACATTTCCTTATGCCTCCTCTACTTCTGAGGAAACATTCTCTACAATGTTAATAATAAAAACGAGCAAGGGACAGAATTTGCTCCACTCATCCTGTGTTTGTATAGGTCTTCACTTTCATTATCTTAATAAAATTAGACACACATGTAATTAATGAGAAAGGTTAAAATAGACAAATTTTTGTAGCTTCATTAGGTGCTAATCATCAGAGCCCTGAACCCTAAGACTGAGTTTACAAATTCATCTTACATCCTTCTTTCTCTCCAATAATCTTATGCTTCAGAAACTTTTAACACCAAAGTTTCAACACAATCACAATAAAAGCTCTAATGCCACCTGTAACCATTTACTTCTCTGCGACCCTTTTCAGCAGTTTCACCCTTAATGCTAAAGTGAAACAATGCTGAAAATCGAATTATGCAGAAATGTGCCTTCATCGGTGTTACAACTTTATGCTAAATTTATTGAATTTCAGTATTTTAAAAGCATATTAAGTTATAATGGCTAGTTCATTTTACTTAACGAATGTATATGAACATCAATAAGATTTCTCTTGTTTTACTATCAATGAACTTCTAACTTGACTATATTCAATCCCAACATTCATAATTTTACAATTTAATGTGGTAATTGGAAACTGTGCTATGTTTACACATCAGAAGGAACTACCTTCCGCCAAACTGAGATGGTATAGCTCAGCTGGTTGAGTATCATCCCCTGTATCAAGAGGTCATCCTCGGATTCCCATTCCTGCAGGGGTTGGGGGCTCGATCCCCAGTAGGGGGCATGCAGGAGGCAGCCAGTTGATTTTTTTCTCACTCTCTCTCTCTCGCCTTCTCTCTCTCTAAAATCAATAAAAACATATTCTTTAAAAAAAAAGTTAAAAAAAGGAACTACCTTTCCCCTCAAAACAGTGTGAATTTTTTCTAAGCTTTCTGAGAAAAAGCAATTTTAGGTGTCATCTTAAAAAGTCAAATTATGATTTCTTTTTATGTAAAAGGAATGCAAGTGAAGTTATTAGCATTTAATATTTTTTTAAATATATTTTATTGATTTTTTACAGAGAGGAGGGGAGAGGGATAGAGAGTTAGAAACATCGATGAGAGAGAAACATCAATCAGCTGCCTCCTGCACACCCCCTACTGGGGATGTGCCCGCAACCAAGGTACATGCCCTTGGCCGGAATCGAACCTGGGACCTTTCAGTCCATAGGCCGACGCTCTATCCACTGAGCCAAACCAGTTACGGCAGCATTTAATATTTTTATATCAAAAATCAGAAAGTCTATACTCAATACAGTTGTGGTCTCAACATATTGATTTATCTGCTAATCATTCAGGGTCATGGTCATACCTAATGTTTGGCGAGAACCAAGTAGCATACAGAGAGGAGAAAGCAACCAATTTTAGTTTATATCAGGGTTGTTGTTTGGAAACAATAGAGTAATTCAATGTTGGTTAGAAAAGAAACATTGTTTCAATTTATTTGGAAGAAGCTTTGTTCTGGGTAATCATAATTCCCAATGTCAATGCCAAAAGGTATAAAATTTTCAAACATTACCAAATAATTATCTACAAAATATTACACCTTTCACTAGGACACACACTACTGGTTGTGAGCCACATCATCAAAGGTTGCTATGAGGCTCAAATTAAAAATATGAAGGTACTTTCTTTACATGTCATAAATTACTATAAAAGGTATTATAATGATCTATGGGTAACTATGTTCACCTGACTTATGCTCCAGATCCCAGATTTTATGGGGCTTAACAAAAGTTCATTGTAAATGGAAAATAACCTTATTCCATGCCTTTTTTATAATAAGGAAAACAGTAACAATACCTTGGTAATTATCAGACCAAAATGCATTAATAACCTCCAAGTTTCCTAGAATATATTATTTTACTTTGTACAATTAATAACTTCTTACAGATAGCTTCCTACAGATAGCTTAGTCAAATCAACCAGGCACATTCAACCATGAATTCCAATGCCAAAAATTTGAGATTAAAAAATTTAAAACACAGCATGTCTTCTAACATTTAAACAGAATAGTTTATGTGATAAGAAACATCTCAAATTTCTTTACTGAAAACATTTTCAACCTCCATTCAGAATGACAGCAATTCAAAGTTGGAGTAGTGTTCTTTTATATGAAGGTAATTATTATTTAAATAATAGACTAGTAGTAGGTTGTTTACATTTAGACACACAAGAACCAAGGTGCTATTTTTCTGATGAGAAACAACTAAGCCTTTTAAAGGAATAAAATATAGCCTAAATCTAAGTGTAATATTCTTCCCCAACAAGAAAAGCTTCCTATTTAATGCTGTATTCATTGAACTTATACAATTTTTACTTGAGAGGAAGAAGAGACACCTCTATTAGGACATCCCTTTAACAGAAAAAGTATTTTAAAGGAAATTTTAAATAAAATCTCCAGTGATTAGTTAATGGGAACAATGACTATCCCTAACATTTAAGAAAAGATATGAAATGCTTATGTACAAATAAATTGCTGTGTCCACTATGCCTTTAAAAAAAACAACCACCACTGATTGTCTCTACAATCACATTTTTAAATATTTTCCTTCACACCCAAAATGTGATATACAACCCAGTATTTATCTGAATTGGGGATGGGGTGCAGACACAGAACTACCAACAGATACATCTAAATTGAGAACTTTTCCCCAGTAATTCCATTTTAACAGATCCTTTTGATGTCAAACAGAAATGTCAGTACACTTATAAATGACTGAGAAAAAAGAAACAAAGAAAAGCATCAAATGACGTTGAGAATTGAAGCTTAACAATATTGGCCATCGGTTTCTACTTAAGAACTTGTGGGAACATTTGAAAGTAAAATTTTGTTTTGCACTATGTTGCCACCAATTCCTTTCTTAAAGAGACTGATCAGCAAACAAGACTTGGCTACTTTAGGTCAGGAACCTCATAAGCAAGCCCTATGCCTAATACTATGGTCCCATACACTGTTCACTGCATTGCTTTGACTTATTGTTAGTACTTCTAATTTTTAACCCTTTAATCGCACGTTACATTTCACAAGTGTGCAAATACAGCAGCACAACTCTTGGTTATGTAAAGTATAAAGGGTTCTTTTCATTGTAATGTTAGCATATTCTAACCAGCTTAAATGAACATGCACAATGAACATGCTGTATCTGCAAACATTAAAACCCCTTGAACTTACACAATTTTTACTTAAGGTACCTGTCAGTGAGCAGTATTTTTTTAAATAAAATTTTCAACCATTGGCCAATGGGATATTGAATGCCAATATTCAGACAAAAACTTGAAAAGGTTATGTATAGAAATACCACTTAGGCTGTCTACCATGTCTACTTTTAAAAAACTCCTTAAACTTATTCACATGAAGAAGCACATTAATTGCTGGAGAATCATACAAACAAATGAACATTTAAATCTACCAATCTGTCTCAGACTTAAGAAATAGAAAACCAATCTTACCTTGAATAGCCGTTAGAAAAAACCGATCGCCCGGGGAAGTTCAAAGTTCCCAAGGAAGTCAAGTTGTCATCTCCAGATCCTGGGCACCTATTCCAATTTTCTGAACCAACAGGGATTGGTGGAATGACATTAAAAACAGGTTTCTGATCCTGCTGTTGAGAAAGGGATGCTGTATTCATGTCATAGTGGTACATCTGTCCCCCAGAGGTACTCACACCGTGAACAGAAATGGCAGACATTTTATTACCAATTATATTTGCCCCAGAAAAACTTTCCTGACAGTAAACTGGGCCCAGTCTCTCCTGCTTAATTACTCCAGGAGTGCAGAGTTCGATGAAATCTTCTTCTTTTTCTGTTTTCACTTGGGGCAGTGTCACACTGCTGGGGCTTGGTAAGATCAGATCTCCATTATCCTTAATTTTAGGTTTAGTATCTGGTAAAACGAGAGGCTTACAGTCCTCATTGGAGTTTCCTTCCAAAAGGAATGGATCCTCCTCTCCTCCCAAAGGAGAAAGCAAACAGTTTTCATCTATCAAGAGGTCTGGTCTCCAAGGGCTCTCATTCATCTCTTTACCTGGGGACCCAGAAGGAAACTCCAAATCCTGCAAAATGTCGAAGGCTCTTTGGTCTGCGGTATACAACTTCACATTGCCACCGTTGGTGCCGGTCTGGCTCTTCAAATTCTGCTGTTCTGAAGACGCATCCGTGTGTGTTTTTGAAAACTCCTCTTCGGGGGCAACCGAAACAGTAGCAGACGCTGAACTCTTGGGATTCTCTGGAACACTGGTCGACTTACTGAGGTTTGCGATGCTTTCTTCCAGAAGCCGAAAGTCTGTCTCCCCAGAGGAAAGGCTGATTTGGCCCGGTTGTGGGAATCCCAGGTCATTTCCCATCACTTTTGTTTCTGTCTCTCCCATATACAGTCCCATTGAGAGTGAAACTGCCTGGGACAGATCTGGCTGCTGCGCATTGCTTCCTGAGCCTTTTGGAAAATCAACCAAAAGTCGTAGCTGCTTGGAGTCTGACAGAGGAGCAGCAGCCAGTGAGGGTGGAGATGCAGAAACCTTCACAGTAGCTCCTCCCCTTAGGGTTTTGTAGAAGTCCATCACTTTTCCCCTCTCCCCAACCAGCTCACTGCTGGGGATTTCTTCTCTACTGGGGGAGCCTAAGGATTCCTTTGAGTCCATCAATAAATATCAGCTACAAAAAAGAGAGAGGGGGGGAAACATAATAAGCTAAGAAAGCACATTATCTCTGTGATCCGATTAGTAAGAGCTTGTTAAATGAACCTTTTAGTTAACTCTGAATCTAATTCCTCGTTACCAGAAGAGTAGTTTCCGTCATCCAGAATAAAGAAGCCATGCATGTCCCCTGCTCCCATTCAGTGTGCCACATGTAAAAGCACAATACAGCCCATTTGCATGGCTGAGAACAAAATTGTATCAAACTAAGCTTGGCTATTAATCCTGACACTCACAGAACTGTAACTTTGTTAATTATAGACATTATAATTCATTACATCTGATTGTTCTAAAGGTTAGCGTTGCCGCCAAAGTATTTAATTAAAAAAGGAACTATGATCATTAAAATTCCTGCCTCTTTTCAATCAAGGCTTTTCTGAGAATCAATACACATAAAATTTGATAAGTACTATGCTAGAATTCTTTATCTGATTATTCCCCAATTCCCCTCCTACTAGCTAGCTAGTCATACATTCAAACCTTTAGTACAACCTCCTAGTAAATCATGCACATTTCATCTGAAAAATAAACAATGATGATTCTGCTTATCTTCCAATAGGCTAGGAATAGGCTTTTATTTTTAACTCATATTTCTTATTGAATGTACCTGTTGAACAGTGCCTGCCTTCAAATTCTGGACATACTAAATGAAATACATTGTATAAAGGCAAACTAAAATTTAGATTTTAAAAAGCAGAAGAGAATATAGCTTTTCACTACAACTTTAGCTTATTTAAATATAACAAATGCAGTGCCTCTCAATCCGTACAAGACAATAAAATATAGAGGACGCTACATTTCTTTAAAACTGCTTAACACCCTCAGTATCAAACAATATATTTCTAAAAGACGTTTCCTTTCCAAATTTTTAACTACTGAACAAGAGAAAAATCCAGAACTCTAAAATCATATTCGTGTAAATCCATGCGGGGAAAAAAAACATCCTGTAAAATGCTGGGAATAATTTCCTCTGCATTCTAAACCGTCACCTATGACAACTCTCAGCCTATTCTCAAGACGCTTAGGTTGCTGGTATATTAATAATCAGGATGTTTTGTAAAAACCGGCAAAGACTTTGATAAGCATATTTGCGACATGATAGTCAAATCTCACCCAAATGAAAGGAAACTTGTCCTGTACAGAGACTTTAAAAAACAAACTTCACTGGCCCTCACTGAAAATGGAGTGCGATGGAGGTAAAAGGGTGGAATCTGTCCCTACAAACCTTGACGGTAAACTGCGTATCGCTCCCCCCCTTATCTGATAACGATCTTTAAACACTAGGCATCAAGTGGAACCTAATGAATTTCCACGCCGTTTTGACAGCTGCCTTCCAACTCTAAACCAAAACAATGCCTCATAAAACGAAAACGATCCCTTCTTCCCAGGGCTGTATCCCCCAGTTTACGTGGCAAATAACCGACACCTCAATGAACCATGCCAAGGGGGTCTTCAGGGGCAGCGCGAGGCGCCGTGATCGAGCCTGCCACCCAAACGTCAAACGCGCGACTTGTCAAAAAAATCGCACCAGAAAATGATGACGGCCAGGAAGGGTCTCTTTGAAAAAGGGTCACTTATAAAAGCCAGGCAGGAAATACTGCCAAGCGCCAAACCCCAGCTTGGGGGTGGGGGGTGGGGGTGCGAGGTTAAAGAGAAACGTGCCAAGACCTGTTGCGTTCTCCCCAGACACGCCCACTCCTACCCGCCGTCTCGGGCCCCGGCCGAAGTCTCCAAGTTGCCGGCGGTCAGCCCCCTGCCTGTGCGCTCACACACACACTCACTCACACACACACACACACACTCTCACACTCACACTCACACTCACACCCGCGAGCCCGCCAGAAGTGAGACGCGCTGGAGCCTCGACAGAAACCCCGACGCGCTCGGCGCACCAGGGTGGAGTGGAAACACTCGGGTGAACAGCATTCAGAAGCGGCTTGGTGTTCACCATAAAAATGGGTATCTGGGCGTCCCCCCCCGCACCCCCACCCCGGGAAGAGAAAGGAAGGGGACTTGGAAAACAACAACAACAAAAAGAGAGGCTGGAACCCCGAGGCAGCCAGCCCGGGCTCCACTCGCAGAGTCAGAGCCCAGTTTCCTCCCCCTCGGCCCGACCGGGGGACCGCGGCCCAGGGAGAGGAAGAGCCCGGCGCTGGCACCCGCGCGCTGCTGC
>NW_005370597.1:5091648-5091850 GCF_000412655.1 Myotis brandtii
ACCCCGCCGCCGCCCCCGGGCCGGGCGGGGAGGGTCCTCGCCCACCCAACCCCCAGGAAAAAGGAGAGGAGGCGGGGGCGGACCTAGTCTGTCAGCGAGCGCTCAGCAGGGAAACCGAGTTTCTCTAGTTTCTCTTCGGCCTCCTCCCCGCCCCCGCCCAGCTCCGCGACTCCCGACCCACTCGGGAGCTCGCCCTGTCCCT
>NW_005370597.1:5092313-5092869 GCF_000412655.1 Myotis brandtii
CCGGCCGGCCCCCACCCTCTTCTCCGAGTCTCCCAGGCGGCGGCGGCGGCGGCGGCAGAAGGAGGCTCTGCCTGCCAAGTTCAACCCCCACCCTCCCTCCCAGCGCGCTCACTCTTGAAGGAAGTTGCACGCCAGAAGCAAAACCTCCAGCGAGCTGCATTTCTTTGCACTTTTTTTTTTTGCATTATTTTTAAGGAAAGCAGGGGGTGGCAGGCCTAAAAGCAAGTTGCAGGCGAAATAGTAAGTTGCTTGCAAAGTACGCCCTCACCCCAAAACTCCTGACCTCCCCTGCCACCCTCCCGGGACCCGCTTCCCAGCGTCCCGGGACGGCCCCTCCGCCAATCTTGTCTTGGGCTGCACGCGACTCCCCGCGCCGCCCACCCTTTCGTGTCGCTGGGACCCCAGCCCCTCATAATGAAACAAACGCACGCAGCTTCAAAACAGCAGCGTCCAGCTCCCTCCAGCTGTTCCGTTACGCGCCTCCCCTGCGGTCCCGGGGAAACACATGGCCAGCCCCCTAGGAGAGGGGCCGCGGCCGGGGTGTCCCCCAGGGGGT
>NW_005370597.1:5093126-5110438 GCF_000412655.1 Myotis brandtii
GCCGCCATCTTGGTAAAGGGCGCTGACGCCGCGCGGCCACCATCTTGGCAAAGGGTCTCGCTCGGGGCCTCGGGTGTCGCCCTTCCTCGCTCCGGAGGGGCATCGCGCCCCGGGGGTGGTCGGGTGCGACAGGAGAGGGCGAGGCTTTCAGCCAGCTACTCCCCCGAGGCGCCCTAGGCGCGCTCCCTCCAGGGCCGCCATCTTGGCAAAGGGAGATACGCTCGCAGCCCCAGAAGGGAGAGGGCACCCAAACCTTGGCCAAGGTGGAACTTTATGAAGGGTGCCGAGCAACCCAGGTGTCAGCCTTCTTCTGAATGCAGGAGGGATGGCTTCTCCTTTCCTTTCACTTGGTGCCAGCCTGCTAGAGGGATGCCCTGGCCTTGGGGCGCACAGTCCTCTGAGCGCTAAGGCCAGCTGGCGGTTCCCACCTTCCACCTCTCCAGGCCTAGAACCAGGTGCCTGCAACGGCCGGGTTCCCAAACCAGCAGCAGTGCCATGAGGGAGAAAAGCAAGACCCAAAGGTACAATGCTGTCATGCATGTTTTAAAAGGCAGTTAAATAACTCATGCCAATGTGATTACCCTTCTAACTATGCTTAAATGTTCTACTAGGGATTATTTATATACTAGAGGCCCAGTGCATGAAATTGGTGCATGGGCAGGGTCCCTAGTGGCTTCCTGCAGGGCCTCCCCTCTCTGGCTGCTGGCTGTTGGCCAGGGCCTTCCTTCTCCCCTGCCACCCCCTGGTGGTCAGCGCACGTCATAGCGAGTGGTCAAACTCCTGGTTGGTGGAACTCCTGAGGGGACAATTTGCATATTAGCCTTTTATTATATAGGATAAATACTATATATATATATATATCATAAGTTACCTAACTTCTCCCCAAAACATAAACCAATTTCTAATTGAATCTCTGCTATAAGAATATGCCCATTTACATAAACCAATTTCTAATTGAATCTCTGCTATAAGAATATGCCCATTTTTTTTTTTTTACTTGTTCAACTTCTAGGTGGTACTCTGCTTTTTAAAATAATATCCAAGCATTCCCAATCAACTTTTTCCCCACTCGTTTTAAATTCAAACAACAGCTAAATAGATAGGTCTTATCAGTTTTCATGAAAATTAGAGGAAACTGAAGCGTACAGACGACGATGCTTATCCTGGCTGCGGAAGGTAGAATTAGACAATATTAAAAGAGGTTTTTCTTTGTTGATCTCATAATTCCCATGAAAGAGTATGTAAATTCCATGATAGGCTTGCAATAAATGTGTATGGAATTTAGTTCAAGAAATGAAATCCATTGTACCAGAAAGAATGTGACATTAAACATTGTAATAATAATAGGATTTCTAACAATAGTTAGCAAACTTACTATAATAATTTACTGAGCTTCTGTCTGCTGGGCACTACTGACAGTGTTTTAAACATACCATCTTAAATCTTTACCTATGACAATTACTAATCAGTAACCCTCGGAAGTTATAATAAATAGGATGAATCCCCATGTGAGGGAGAATATAATTGATTGTTTCAGAAGCAGAGGTGGGCATGAAGGTGAGCTATCCAAACCCCATCAAAGCAAAGACCTGATCTGTCTTGTTCATTGCTGCATACCCCACTCCCAAACAACGCCCGGTGCATAGTAGGTGCTCAGCAAATATTTTACAGAGTTTTAATAAAACATTGTGAAGAAGATATCACTTTTGCTAGGTTGTTGTGGAGGCCAAATGAGCTAATGAAAAGTGTACAAGTATTACTCAGATACTCATTGTTATTATCTCATGGTTAAATACCTGAGTGCTCTCACTATAGAGAAACAAAAAAACAAAACAAAACAAAAACAACTAGGACCCATTATTACGTGTTTTCATGGTTTCCTGTACTTTGATAGCACACTACAAGGATAGTTCGTTATTTGTGGCCTCATTTATTAAATTTCTGTCTCCCCCTCTCGAACATAAGCTCTGTGAAGGCAGAGCCTGTGTTTCTTTTTTTAACCACTGTATCACTACTGCATAGTAGATGCTTAGTGGATGTTTGTTGAATAAATGAATTACTTAATGAATTAATGAATGGATGGATGGAAAGGGTCTAAGACTATATCCTAAGGCTGATAAAGCTTTACATCTAAATAGTAACCAAACCACCTTTTAAATTTATACAGTAATTGATATATTATCCAAGTGAGTTCTCCCATTCTGTTCACATGTATTATTATTTCCGTTTCCATAATCCATGCCTCACTGCCAGATTACTCCTCTAACACATCATGAAATCATGTCATGTTCCTATTCAAGTAACTAATCATGGTGTATATATGCAATAAGTGGTCAAGATTGCCAGAACATTATTACTGTTAATGGTCTGGAAAATGCTGAAGCTATGTTAAATGGGGGAGAGTGGAAGTAGTTTTGTAGTTAAGATTGGGCTTTGCCATCATTCTGGGATGTAAATAGCAGATTTTAAATTATGGCTGTATGACCCTGAACAAATCGTTTAACTTCTATGAGGTGATGTTTGGGTTTGATATTTAGTAATCCTTCAATAAATTTTATTTCCATATATCTAATAAAAATGAGACTAGGAAAATGCATCAAACGTTTGGCCTGCAGGTTATAGAATTATAATTTAATATAAGTTAAAAATTTTCTTTTAGAAAAAGTAACTACAATGATTCCCTATTCCAGTGTATACAGACCTCCAACTTCCATTCTGGTATTTAAGACTGTCTTTTACCTGCTCCTTTCTAGGTCAGGCAAAATCTTCTAGCTGATGCAATTGGACTGGTATTTGATTAAATTTTAAAAAGTCAGTTAAAGCAAAGGAAATCATAAAAAAATGATACTTGCTTTAAAACCTAAAACCTAGAATTAAACATTTGTTTCCTAATCCTTTGCTGAAGGTCTAAAGCTTCTGTGAGCCCACAGACGGGAGTTCGATGCCTTCATTCATGTATGAACTATAGTACAGCATGCAATTAAGAGCCAGACTGGCTGGGTCCCTCCACCTCTATGAGGAAGTAATGCTGGGTAAACTAACAATCTGTGCCTTAGTTTCCATCATTTGTGAAAGGAGGATGATAATAGTATTAACTCAAGTTAATCTAAAGAGTAAAGTTCAATATACTAGTATGTGAAGTATTTAGACAAATTCCTGGAACATATTAAGTGTCTATTCATAATTAGCAATTGTTATTAATATTTAGTATTACTATTTTCCCATTAAAAAAAGTGGAGCAAGAAATTAAAAGTGCCTACAAAATGAGAGTGTAGATTTCATCCCCTTGCTCTCATCCTAATCTTTTAAAGTTGTTTTATACCCACCTCATCTAATAGCAATTGTTTACATAGCAGTTTTCCATTTAGATTGTATAGAACAACAACTATTTCTTGTTTTACTCATATTTCATTATTTTACTTAATATTTACTTAAATAATTACAATAACAAGCACAAATGAAATAAACATGTTTTGAGGGGGGAAAAAAACACATGGAGATATTGGTAAGCATACAGCTTAACAGATGGGAGAAGAAATGTATAGAGTATAAGAACTAGCCTTGGCTCCAGTGTTCAGCACATCCTGGGCATCAATCGGTATGTTTTCCAGGAAGAAGGGAGAACCTGGATGAGTTGAGATGAATGTGTTGAGTAGTGTTGGTGAAGAGAGATCCTGTTGAAGAAAGATCACAGCTTATACCACATTCATTCTCACCTCCACTGTTGTTTATCACATATTTCCTTTTACATAAGGACACCTCCTTGTGACTTATTTTCTTATAGCTCATAATTCCTTGTCATGGTTCTAGTTTTATTTATTGTATCTTTCTGTCCCCCCACACACATACTTTAAATCTATGATGTTACATGTAAATTGGAATAAAATAAATTATGTTTGTATAAATCATTTTGAGTTATGGTAATTCATTGAATATGTTAGTTGTATATTAAACCAACATGAGCAGATCCTGTGGGTTGTCAAAACTTACTTTAAAAAATTGTTCCTGCAGCCATCATAGCTATTAGATGCTTTTTAAAAATAATACATTGACTTTAGGAAACACTTCTATTCTTGTTTAACTTTCTAAGGTAAGAGGCTTAAGGGAACCCAGCTGAGCTTTGAATATCCCATCTTTTTCTGCTTCAATATTTGCATTTTATACCAGACATGCCTATTATAAACAATTCACACATAGTATAGCAAGTTCTTAATCATAATGAATTCCACTTTGGTACTTCTCTTTATAATTGGAATTAGCACTACCACATGCACTGAGAAATGCTAAATTATTACCAACATCTCTGATGTCATGCTGCTTCTCATGATACTTTCAATGACTCCATCATAAAACCTAAAATATCACAATTGTGCTCATATGCATGAAGTCTACATCCTTTATGCTGGCAGAACATAGTTTAAGCAACATGAGGTAAATATCAGCAGATAAAAAAAGGTAAGTTTTGCAATAAGCAGGAACCTAATGTTTTAGTGTTTGGAGACATTAGCTCAAGCACACTGAATAACTGTACCTAGTATTGTGCACTTTGCCTTTCATTTGTGGCCATTGTGGCTGGCCATTATGCCATTAGCTGTCTTCCTCTACTGATTTAATCTCCTTTTCTGTCCCATGTTCTCTGGTGGGGATTGTTTCAATCTGCTCAATTTCTAGGTGGGGCCTCTCAGCTCATTTTTGAAAACCTGCATTTTCATTTTTGTGCTTACAACCTATTTAATAGTGGAGTTTAAAAGATCAAAACATCCTTGGTATAGGGACCCTAGAACAAGATATCAATGTGCTTTATATCAGACTCTGAAGAGTTACAAAAGAAAATTACAATTTTAAAAATTTGATATCAGCATTAATTATATTTTCTCTAGCCTCTTCTTAAATTTTCAATATAGACCTGAGTTTGAAATCCTGTTTTGCCATTGACTTAACTTAATGAGCTGGGGCAGTCTTCTACTTCTTCTCAGCCTTGTGTTTCTATCTGTAAAAGAAGGATCCTGGTATCTACCCCACCTCTCTCACAGGACCTAAGTGAGGCTCCAAAGGCATTTTTAAAATATCAAGCCTGGTTGGGAAAACAAGGAGGGACTTGTAGAATTTTTGCATCATCATTTCACCACAACAAAAGAGACCACGAATTTTATTAAAAATCATCATTGCCTCTCTTCACTCATTCCCCAGATAACCCATACAAATGGGAGGCCTAAAGATCCAAGCAGAGGAGTGATGGCTCAGTAGTGTGTGGGAGCTAGCTGATTGTCAAATTCTCAGGAATTGTGTATGTTAGTTGTTAATCCTGGCCACTATTAAAAATTAAATTATTTACGAACTTAAAATTTAAGTAAGATATTTTTTAAAACAAAGGTTTATTATTTTAAATTTTCCTAATATCTATGCTTTATAAAGTTATTTTCTTCTGTTCTGCATATTGGATCTATTAGTATATATGGTGTGATACACATATCTCTTCTCAATTCTGCATTCAGAAATGTTGTTTTGGTAGTTTGAAATCAACCATGGCAGAGTATTTACACTGTAAAAATTGGAAAACACTACAAATTAGGCTTGATTTATTTTGTTGATTGTCTCAACTTAAGATAGTGAGGGGAGAAATTTTAATAATGATGATTAAACTTAAAATTGTGTTAATTTATGAATAACACACAAAAATTGAGGAAATGTCTTTTCAGTACTTGAAAACTTTGATCAGCAAAGAAGTCTCTCACATCATTGAAAAATGCATGTAATCCATCATATATCTTTGTTGTTTCACTTTCATCTCCCTTGAAAATACATATATACTGCCCCCCTCCCAACAGTTGTTAAATATTTATCAGCACAGGGGTGGACACGATCTAGTTAACTATTCAAAAAGATCATTCCACCTATAATGTGGAGCCTGTGTTGTAGGAGCTAAGAAAAGAAGCAGAGAGAGCAGTGAGGAGGCAGGGGCGTTGGTTCTGGGAAAGATGGGAATTGTACTGGGGTGATGGTAGTGGAAGTGGGAAGCTATGGTGGGACAGGGGAAGCATTTTGGAGACTAAAGGAAGGCAAACCAGTCAGTTGTAGCTCTACGGAAGAGATGGACTTTGAGGAATGCCTATGCTAAAGGAAGGCCGCCTGGTGAATACTAAGAAGGCTCAATGGTTGAAGGAAGTGAGTGCACAGAAAGCTGTACCTGAGGAATACAGTAAAGAGCAGCATGTGGAAGGAGGTAAGGAAACATTGGTAGTGTTAGAGTTTAAGTAAATATCTTTGAAACATCTGGAGAAAGTTGGGCTTCATTGCCTTGCAGTGGGAGTGTGTGTGTGTGTGTGTGTGTGTGTGTGGGGGGGGGGGGTGAGGGGGGGAGAATCCAAGTACCAGTAACATGTCATAACTGGAACTCACATTGTCAGTTTTCTTACTCCTCTAGAAATTTGAGAATTTTGCCTACATCAAGAGATTGTTTCTTCATCCCAATGCCTCGATCCTAACCTAATCTACATAGATTATTTTTTTCCAGCATTTGCCCATTTTAATTTTGAAACTCTCCCTCACTCAATCACCTTGTGCTGCACAGATAGTGCTTTCTCTTTTTACATACTCATGGCCTTGTTCACAGTTTTTCCTTGCTTCGTCATAAAGAAGGACCCTATCATAAGCCACCCTACTGTATTGCCTACTAGTTTTCAGAAAGCTTCTGGCTACCCCGCCTCCTCCCTTACAACCTACAATCTATACTCCACACTGCAGGTTGTATGCTTTGGTTTTAACATTTTGCAAGAGAAATTATGAAATTTTATGGCATTTAAAAAACAGTAAATGTTTTATAAATGAAAGAATAACCACGTACCATTTACCCACCCTTTCAACTCCAATGGCCAAAGAAAGGACAAATTATCAACTAGAGTGCTAGCAATGACCGACACTTTCAAGATTCTGTTTGGATATATCAATTTGGTTCACTTTGGCCTTCTGATAATTAGCTATTTTATTGATGATTTCAATTAATTATGGAATCTTTATTAATAGTAGGGACTTTCCCAACTAACTGTCTCTCCCATTCATTTATTCCTTCAGCAACATATAATTCCTTCAACAAAATAGCAACTATTACCTGTTAGGCCCCACTGGAAGGCTGTGGGAATATAAAATGGTTAAGATATAATCTCTACGCTGGAGGAAATGCAGACAGATTTAGTAATAAGTCATTACCAATCCAGAAATATGCATTAAGAAGTCATTGGCTGTTTAAGAAGGAAGTAGGTGTGGGTATGGAGATGGTGGTCAAGGAGGGTTTCTGGTTTGAATTATAAAGGGTTTCCTACAGGTTATTTGGTTATTGCTTATGGAAATAACACTTATAAAGAAAGCTTATCATTAGTATTCTATCGGAACATTTTTTTGAGCATTTAAAAGAAACCAAACTGGCAAAGCAAAGAGAAAATTATTGATTTACTTAAAATTCCAGAGGAATGTTAGTGTCAGGCAGGATGGATCCAGGGGCTCAGACAATGTCCAAAGGGCTTAGACTGTCGCTTAGCTTTCCTTTCCTCTATTTTGGCTTTATTCCTGGGAAGGCTACCTCCACCTGGTGGCCTGCAGCACCTGGATTTAAACCATCCTACCAGCTTAGTAACTTCAGTGGAAGAGAGTCCTTTTTGTCCAATAACATTAGTGGATGTCCCTGGGAGGGGTTTCATTGGCCTAGTTGGGTCACATGCTCACCCCTGAACCATGGGATGTAAGCAATGTGTACCCTGATAGGCAAAACCTACGTCAAGTGTCTACCACTGACATCTAAGAGTGGGATAATCAGAGAGAGAGCGGGAGAGAGGGAGGGAGGTAAGGGATGGGAGAGAGATAACTGGACTTTTAAAGTAAAGTAGGAGAAAGGGGATGCTGGGCATGCACAAAATAACAGATGTCCATTACAATAGCTACTTGTCAAAATATTAACAGTGACATAAACATCATATGTTACAGTTTAAGGAAATTAGTCATTACCTAAAATGTTTGTCCACAAGGGAATGAACCCTGAAAATTAAGTATCGTTGTTAAAAGTCCTACTAATTTCTGTTCCTGATTTTAGTAGAAAAAGAATGTGGATTTGTACTTTAAAATTTTCAAATAATACACAAATGAATTGACTGTTGCTTTGCAGAAACAGTACTTCTATTTAATTGGGCTCTTTTCAGGTGATGTAGTGATGTTTACAATGTTTAAGCTGGTTTTATAGTCTTTCACAGAAGGAATTTGTCTCCCTTGATTGTGATTCTAACAAGCATGATGGGGTAGAGAAGGCTGCTGTGCGCCTCTGCCTGCTTATTTTGCTCCTTCTGTCTTGACAAGCTGAATGTCATGCAAATGTCTCCAGCCTGGGCACTGGGGAGGCAGGAAGCCAGAACCAGTAATAGAAGCAGGAGGCACTCCATGAATACTTGCTGATTAATTTTAGCTCCATAGGTCCGATGGGTTTTCCATCCCTATAATTACCATCAGCAAATAGTTATTGAATGATGTCCAGAATGTTTTTATTTCTCTTTCCTTGTTCCTGATTTTCATTTTCTATTTTACTTCTCAGTGATTTCATCACATATGTTTCTGTTCATCAGACCAACAGTCTCCTTGATCAGTTTCTAATTGCTCAATTTTATTCCATCTATGAGATACCTATATTTATGTATGTATGTATGTATGTATGTATGTATTTATTTATCCTCACCTGAGGATATTTTTTCCATTGATTTTTAGAGAGAGTGGAAGAGAAAGGGAAAGACAGAGAGAAATATCGATGTGAGAGAAACACATGGATTGGTTGCCTCCTGCACAAGCCCTGACCAGGGCCCAGGCCTGCAACCGAGGTATGTGCCCTTGACTGGAATCAAACCTGGGAGCCTTCAGTCTGCAGGCCCATGCTCTATCCATTGAGCCAAATCGGCTACAGCTATTTAATTATTTTTATTATGAATAGTTCAAGTCCTGTCTGGAATTAGTGAGGGGATAGACTATAAAAAAATAAATAGGTTATTGAATGGCTATTCTGTTAGCACATTCCACAAATGCTTTACAAGTTAGTCTTTTTTTTTTTTAATTAGAAATAATGCTTAATAAAGCTGTGAGTCCTGACTGTGTCACTCTATAGAGCAAATGGAGAGCAGTAAGGAGTGAGGGTATGAGTTATGAATATGACAAGTGGGGAAATATTTTACATAAGGAAGATTGGAGTCTCCCAAGAAAAATGGTTGTCTTTGTGTGGGTGGCCTTGGAAGAACAAAACATAACTTTAATTAGTACTTCTGTTGTTAAAAAAGTTTTTATAAAATAATATCTGCCTTAAAAATACATACTTACTTTTTAAAATCCAAATATAAAAAGGCAGAAATACATAAAGTAAAAACTCTCTCCCCCACAGAATCCCATTTTGCAGATGTAACTATTTTTAAGAGGTGATGTGCATACTTCCAGACCATTTTTGTCTATGCATGTGTGAGTGCATGCATGTATACACATACATACAGTTTTAAAAAATGGGATGTCAGTATGTATATTTTTCAACTTTATTCATTACATGATCTGGGCATCTTATTTTTATTTTTTTTATATTTTATTGATTTTTTACAAAGAGAGGAAGGCAAAGGGAGAGGGACAGAGAGTTAGAAACATTGATGAGAGAGAAACATCGATTCAGCTGCCTCTTGCACACTCCCTATTGGGTATGTGCCTGCAACCAAGGTACATGCCCTTGACCGGAATCGAACCCGGGACCCTTCAGTCCACAGACCGACACTCTATCCACTGAGCAAAACCAGCTAGGGCATGGGGCATCTTTTTATGTCAACACTTTTAAGTAATAGCACATTTTTCTATTGTTTGGCTATATTATAATTTACTTAACCTTCTTTTTGTAGGTAAATATTTGTTTCCCATTTTTCATGATTGTAAGCCGTGCTGCAATGAATATCCTTGCGCCATTGTGAAAGTATCTCTTTAGTATAGAAATCTTCAGGCAAATATAATTCATAACAATCATGAAGCACCCAAATGTGCTACATTAGTGGGCTTATTTTTAAAAAATGCTTGTCCATTGCCAGCTCATTTTCTACTTTCATCTTCCTCTAGGCATTTTAGAAAAATTCAATTAGAGCAGGAGTCATGGATGGCTGTGCAGAACAGGCTAATACCTGAAGATCCCTGTGTCTGACTAATTGTCTTTGCTGAATCCATCCTTATGTTAACTGTATTATAAATTCAAGAGGATTGGTTTCCATACGAACTGGGAAACTTCACCTGCAAGGGATTATTTAGGGACACCACCATGCTTTTGATGAACAACCTTCCTCCTATGATGTCTTTGATCATGACCATATGGTGGGTAGATATTGTTTTTTACCTGCCACACATCCATCCACTCTCCGCATACGGTACTAGAATCTGAATTTTTGAATTTTCCTTTTGGAAGACTGTCCTTTCCCGAACTTCAGGCCATGTGTTGGTGGTGGGATTAATCCCATCCCAAAATCTATGGCTGGGCCAGGCCTGGACTATTAGAGTCTTTGTTCAGAGATAGGTGCATGATACTTCATTGTAGACCTTCTGGGACTATTCAGAAACTTGCCCTTTTCCAACAGTAATAGGCAAGCTGATAAGATGCGAGTCTGGAGCAACTGTATTCTACCACTTAGAGCCTCCATCAGATGAGGTTGACAAAAAAAGAAAAAAAGAAAAAGAAAAGAGATCTGGAAATAGAAAGATTCCCAATTATATCATTTGAATCTAAATCCTGAGGCCAGGGCTATCCCTATACCTGACTATTACATACTCTGAGAAATAAATTTGTTTTGTTTGTTTCAGCCAGTCAGGGTTAGCTTTTTCACACTCGAATCTGAAAGGCTCCTGACTTAAGAAGTGAAGGCCTACAACATGGCGTGCTGCTCCTTCCTTCCGGAAGAGAGAGGCAGGCTGAGGTTAGCTGCCATCTAGGTGACCCCCAAAGAGAAGGAGAAGCCAGAGAGAGACGCCAGTTGAATGCCTAAAAATAAACTTTACCTGCTTTACGAGTTTGGCTAGAGTTTCCTGTTAATGATTAACTAGCTGAGATGGTCAAACTCCTTTATTTAAAATACACCAACATAAATGAGAATATCAACTTTTAGTTAATTCAGTCATTCTAGTTGCATCTGGCTCAGATTTTCATTTCAATTAATACAGAAATTGCATTTCTCTTTTAGGCTGTGATTTAAAAGAAAAACAAAACAAAACAAAAACCCGGTAATCCTCCCAAATAAATGTCTTATCTGGTTTCTTCTCTTTAGGGCAGCCTAAATTATTACTCTGCCTTCCATATCAATCCAGCCTTATATTTTATTGCTTTGTTTATAGTAGATTTGATAATATATTAACTTAAATATAGTACCTGTAAATATGGTCTAGTGAAGTATATATTAAAATATTTTAATATCTTATTATTGGTGTTTTTGAAACCAAAATCTGATAGCTGAAAGGAAAACACTACTATAAAAAATCAATCCCTTAGTTGAATTAAATTCACAATTCTTTTATAAATATTGCTACTGTTTTACATATGGATACTTTATACTTCTTTCTCCTCTGTAGCAGAGGATAGGTGTGGTGGTGGATAGGGATATCATTAGTTGGATTCAGTAAACATTTATTTAGTTATTAATAGCTCCAGCTCAGTCTGAAATAGACTTGAGACTCTACCTCTTGGTAGACATATGTCTTTAGGCAAGTTACTTAACCTCTCTGAATCCTAGTTTCTTTATGGGAAAAATAAAGGTAATAACAGTATTTGCCTCATAAGGTTCTCACACAGATTAAATAAGCTATTTAGCATAGTGTCTGACAATCTGTGAGTGCTGTTATGTTACATGATTATTGTCGCCAAGCTCTGTGTAAGGGACTGGCAATGTAAAGAAATCAACAAATCATTATCATCCCTGCAGAAAGTGAGGTGGACATGTAGGCACACCCCAATCAGAAAGGACTTGCTCTCTCTCACACACACATATCCCACCAAACCCTACCCCACCCCACCACACCACACCACTCCACATACCAGTTTTCTTCAGACTAAATCACTTTCCCTCTTCTATCATGGATTGTAAAGCGAGGCTCATTGAGTACCTGCTGGGATTCTATAAAAGAAATTCAGCCATAGGAAATTTTCACTATATGATTTATCAGGCTCCTCATAGCTTGGGTGTGTGTGTGTGTGGCGGGGGGAGGGTACTACAATTCTATAAACCACAAAAGTTACACTTCGCTGTGGGATTTGATCCTTATGAAGCCCAAGAGAACCACAGATTTTCCACACTGGCTGAGCATGCTCAAAAGGACATTTAAACACATAGAAGTTGATCACATGCTCTTTAACCAGCAAATAAAAGGCCAGAGAAATGGAATGATTTGTCTGAAGTCTCACTGATTTGTCAAGGAACCAAAAGGAACATGCAAGTTTGCCTAACACACTGAACATAGTGATATACAATCTTCAAACATCAATATTTACCTTTTATGAATTTATTGTTGGCCATGTGTCAATCCACAAATTCATTTGTTTACTTATATAAATGCCACCCAAAATCCCTTTCACTTCACCATCAAAGTTTGTTTAACAGAGTGGACAAAGCATTGAGTGAGGGACAGGAGATTGGCTTTGGTTTTGGATTTAGGACCCTTCCCTGCTGCCCCACCCAACCCTCCAACTGCACCATCTGGGTAAGTTTCTTTTCCTCTTGTTGACTCCCTCAGGTCTCTGGACTTTCACTCCCTATCTCTTTTAACACACGCAGAAGTAATTACGTTCCTTGATCTCTCTCACTGCAGAGCTTTTAGTAGAAAGCCCATATTATTGGGCTCCTACTGTATGCCTATAAACAAGGCACTGGAGATAGAGATAAATAAGATAGGCTCCTGTCCTCAAGGTTCTCCCACTGAAAAGGAGACAAATACAAACAGATGATGTTATACAGAAAATACAATTAAAAAAAAAAGGATGAACAGGTTGTGACAGGAGCACAGGAGGTCAGAGGGTGAAGGCAGGAATCTGGGAGGTTCTGGAGGAAGCAGGTCAAAACTTAAAGGATGAGCAAGTGTTGGTGGTGGGCAGATTGATGGATATAGCCTGAGGCTCGAGTGATGATCGCCATGCGGAGAGGAAGAATAGTGTTAAGAGAACTGGCTCAGACTAGGGCGGAACTAGAAAGAATGTAGGCTCTGATGCTTCTAGCTGTGTGATCTTGACCTAGTTATTCAGTTTCCCTGTCTGTGAAATAGGCATGATTGGTTTTCCCCTGAGGGCTGTTGTGAGGATTCAGTGAGATTACATATGCTAATCTTAGCACTGTCCTTGACACTAATAACAGTAGTAGCAGCTACTAGTAATAATAATAACAGTATTACCAATTTACTATCACCAACAACATATTGTTGTTGTTTTTTAATGTATTTTTATTGATTTTCAGAGAGGAAAGAAGAGGGAGAGAGAAATAGAAACATCAATGATGAGAGAGAATCATTGATTGGCTGCCTCCTGCACGCCCCCTACTGGGGATTGAGCCCGCAACTCCGGCATTTGCCCTTGACCTGAATCAAACCCGGGATCCTTCAGTCTACAGGCAGATGCTCTATCTACTGAGCCAAACCAGCTAAGGCAATATTGTTATAGCTGTTCCTTTGGCCCCTCTCCTCTGACAAGGACACGAGCACATTCATATTTTGCTATTAAATATATAGTCTGTTTATAAATACTTTCAATTGCGCCTGGAGACATTTTTGGTTGTTGCGATGGAAGAGGGTAGTCTCATTGGCCTCTGGTGGGCAGAGGCCAGTAATGGTGCTAAACATCCCACAATGCACAGGACAGCCCCCCACAACCATGAATTACACAGCCCGAAATGTCAGCAGTGCCGAAGTTGGCAATCCCTGCCCTAGATGTAACCCACGTACGGCTTACTTTCAGTGATCACCGGGAAACACGGTAAAGCAATGTTCTTAAATATCCTAAGTTCAGCTGCAAAAGTGTATGCTTCGGATATTTTACACATTTTAACCTCTCTGGAAAAAAAGTTCTTTGGAGCCCCTGGTGGTATTCAAACTTTTCCTGCTACTAAAATAGTTGAGTTAAAAAAAAAGAAATCATTTCCCCCTCGTGGATAACTCAGGATAAACACCTTCTCTTTTAGATGGTGATTTTTAATGAAATTCACCAAAAAGAGACTTGATTAGCCCGAATTTGAGAGCCTCTTTTTCAGGAGTACGGAAACTGGCAACCGTCCTGGCTTATCTCTACTGCCACTGGGCTCTGTCTGAATGGCTAGCCACCCAACGTTGGCCCCTGCAGCCGCTGGGAGGCTGGGTGCCCTTTGAGTCCTCACGGTCTTCCTAACAGGCCTGTGGGAGCTGGGCCAACAGCCGGGCCTCAGAAGGACTTGTGTGTTCATTTTTTTCAAATGAGATTTGCTCCAAGTAGCTTTTCTAAATTGCAATGTTGATAGGCCTCATCCTTTATTCCTTCCTTCTTCTAGAAGCAGCAGAGTGGTGAAGCTCTGGGGCAAACCTGCCAGGGTTTGAATCTGGCTCTGACCCTTGTTAGCTATGTGACTTTGAGAAGCTGTGCCTCAGACTCCTTACATGTTAAATGAGAACAGACAACAGTACCTGCCTCATAGGATTGTTGTAAAGATTGAGTTCTTATATGTAAAGCAAGTAGAACATAGCCTGGCACGTGTAAGCAATAAATAAATATTAGTTGTTTCTCTCACTATTTATTCTTATTTGCTCTTATGGTTCCTTCATTTGCTCATAGGATATTCTGAAATAGATGTCAGGTGTGACACGGACTTGGTGGAAGGTACGTGTCATTGCAGGGTATGCAACACAGTCATAGCCAAGACCGGCTGTGGTGCAAGGTGGGAGTGGCTGGACTGGTGTTCATTGCTTGTTCAGTTCTCCTTTTTCATTAGACAACCAGCAGCTTGTTTTTCCTTTCCCCTCATCTTTACTAGTACCCAGCTTTCTCTTGCTTTTCCTAGCTTTTCCTCCCAAGTATGAAATTTCACCACAGTCTTCCCTTTGGAGCAAATCTCATTTGAAAAAAATGAACACACAAGTCCTTCTGAGGCCCGGCTGTTGGCCCAGCTCCCACAGGCCTGTTAGGAAGACCGTGAGGACTCAAAGGGCACCCAGCCTCCCAGCTTTGACCCTCCATAGTGTTTTATTTGGCCACCCCTTGTTGGTTGGTTTCCAACTGAGCTGCCCATCAAATAATTTGGGAATTTTATTAAAGTACAGATAATCTTCCCCCAAAATGGTGCTGGGACAACGGGATAGTCATATGCAAAAGAATGAAGTTGGATTCTTGCCTCACATCATGTACAAAAAATTACTCAAAATGGATCAAAGAGTTAAATATAAGAGGTAAAACTACACAATACCAGAAGAACACATAAGTGTATATCTCTATAACTGTGGATTAGGCAGCCACCAAAAGCACAGGCAAACAAGGAAAAAATTGATAAACTGGATTGTATCAAAATGAAGACTTTTCTATTTCAAAGGACATTAGGAAGAAAATGAAAAGACAGCCCACAGAATGAAATATTTGCAAATTATACATCTGATAAGGGTATTGATCCAGAACATACAAAGAACTTTCACAACTTGATACTAAAAGCCAACCTTATGTTTTCAAAACAAGATGGGCAAATGACGTGAATAGAAAGTTCTCTAAAGACACACAAATGGCCAATAAGCACATGAAAAAGTGCTCAACATCATTACTTATTAGGGAAATGCAAAAACACATGAACTGTCACTCCATTACCCACAAGGATGGCTCTAATAAAAACAGTAGAAAGTAACAGTGTTGTTAAGGACGTGGAGAAATGATAACTCATATATTGCTGACAGTCGTAAAACGGTGCAGCCACTGTGGCACTTCCTCAAAAAGTTAAACATAGAGTTGCCATATGACCCAGCAATTCCACTCCTGGGTATTTACCCAGGAGAAATAAAGACATCTGTCCACACAAATACTTATACATGAATGTTTATAATACCATTATTCATAATAGCCAAAAAGTAGAAACCACCCAAATGTCCATAAACTGAGAGACAGGTAAACACAATGTGGTATATGCATACAAGAGAATATCATTCAGCTATGAAAGGGCTTGAAGTACTGATTGATACATACTACAATTCAGATGAACTTTTAACACATTATGCTAAGTGAAAGAAGACAGACACGAAAGGCCAAATAGTGTATAATTCCATTTATAGGAAATGTCCAGAACAGGCAAATCCATAAACCAAAAGTTGATTAGTGGCTGCCAGGGGGTCTGGGAAGAAGGGAAATGGGAGTGGCTGCAAAGAAGTACAGGGTTTATTTTGAGGGTGACAGAAATGCTCTGCAATTAGATAGTGGGGATGAATACAAAATCAAGAAAATACTAAAGCCCACTGAATTGTACTTTTTTAAAAATATATATATTTTATTGATTTTTTACAGAGAGGAGGGGAGAGGGATAGAGAGTTAGAAACATCGATGAGAGAGAAACATCGATCAGCTGCCTCCTGCACACTCCCCACTGGGGATGTGCCCGCAACCAAGGTACATGCCCTTGACCAGAATCGAACCTGGGACCCTTGAGTCTGCAGGTCGACGCTCTATTCACTGAGCCAAACCAGTTAGGGCTGAATTGTACTTTTTAAAATGGAGGAGTTTATGTCATGTAAATTATATGTCAATGGTAATAATAAAAAAAGACAAAAGTTATTAAAAACCAACATATGCTCTCTGTTTTCTTTGGAATGTTGATACATTGATACAAATCAGCTAAAATAATAAAGCACAGGAGTTATGCCATTAATACTTCTTTTATAAAAAAACACATGTTCCATTCTAGGTGGGAAATAAAAGTTCATGCAGACTAGGATCAAGAATAGTTAGAGGCCAAGGGAAGGCCGAGTTTAAAGAATTTGGTTGTCAAAACTCCTTTGACTAATTTTTAAACCTCGCGTGATAATTCATCGGCTCATCAAAGCGGCAATTTGACAAAAAAAGTTCTTATTAAAACTTACGGTACACTAATTAGTGGGTCAAATCCTGTCTCAGAGGCACAAGTTAGTCATCTTGAGAAACATCTGAGCTCTTGCAGGACACCGAACAGCTGAAAATCTGGGGCTAAGTCCTGGGCTCAGGGCCCTGCTGCGTGATGGCCTCCTCCCCAGCGTCTCCAGTGGGGAAGGCTCCACCGACAGGGTCTGCTCTCTTCTCTATAAATGTGATTTGGCCT
>NW_005370597.1:5110449-5131369 GCF_000412655.1 Myotis brandtii
AGGATTTGATTTGCTCATGAGAATATAATTCATAGTAATTATATGGACTTTGTCTTGCTTATCTTTTCCTTCAGTTATGCTGTTTTTTAAAGGAGTTCAGGAGCTAAGTCTGTCCTCAGTGAATTCCTGAGCACACCTGGGCAGGTGGAACATTTCTGATCCTCAAAGAGGACCCATGGTCTACACCAGGAGAGGTTAGGATTTTCATTACTGAGTGTGACAAACTGTGTTCGTACCATTTCATTCCAGATATGGTGCTTTTTTTTTTTTTTAAGTGAAGGTATAAATAAAGATCTGAAGCACTTTGCTTCTTACTAGGTGAACACGATTAGTCACGTTGGGACTGCCCTTCTGGTGGGGGGGGGGGGCACGGAGGGAATTACCCTCAGAGTTTAACTATGAAGTTCACACAACATGGATGCAAAGTTATCGTAAAGGGGCAGAAAGGCAGAAAGACAAGATGCAGAGAGAGAAAAAGAGTTGGCAATAGAAACCTCAGCTTGCTCCCTCCAGCTCCATCCAGGAGATCACGGGATCGGGGCATTCCTGTCCCTGTGGGAAGGCGCTGGCCAGTATGGAGTTGGATGGAGCGTTGAGACACAGAACTCTGCACGCTGAGAACCTGATGGCAACAGAGTTCTTCTATAGCTGGATGCATCAGGCCATGTTAGCCTCACAACCTGAAAATCGGATTTCCTGCCCTTGCTTTCCCCCACAGGTTCAATGTCCACCAGCAGCCTTTGGGTCATGTCTGCCTTCTATGAGGCACCATGTTGGAGCGGTTCAGTGCCAGACTTTGCTCACTCCAGGTGGGTTCAGTTCCCTGGCCGCACCGCTCACTAGCTTTGTCATCTTACAAGGCACATGGCCCCTGACTTTCACTGTAAAAGGGGCTTAACCCCAGTCCTACCTGAAAGGCTTGTGAGGATATAAGCAGATAATCATATAAAGTGCTTTAAACTATGCTTGGCTCAAAGTTATGCTTAATAAATACTAACCATTATGATTATTGCCATTGTTATTCCAATGTGGGAACATCTGTGGGGGCGGACTAGGCAGCTCGGATGTGGCAGTTACGTTTTCATTGACAGTTACTGAGCTGTCACCTGAACTTGGTGTAAGTCTGACAGGAAGAGAGGATGGTGCACTGCAGATTCCGGTTCGGATCCTGCCTGTGGATTCCCGTTACAGCCTTGGCAAATTCACCAAGGCTATCAAAGCCCCCTCAGGAAGCCCCTGGGGTCTGCCTGCTGGTCTTTCTCTAAAGACACCATCTCAGTTAGGAGCTTGCTTTGGATTGTCTCAGAGGAGAGTTCAGAGGAGGTAATATAATGGGACCAGTGGTTTACATGGTGACTGAAAGCTGAAATGCCAATCCACTGAGGCCTGGGCTTGTGTATATCAGGTCACATGCCTGCTTCCCTCCTGCTCTTTGGATAAAAAGCAAACTTCACGCCAGAGTCCACAAGGCCCTTCCTCTCTGGCAGTTTCTGCCTTTCCAACCACATGGCACAGCTCTCCCTTGCTCACCATGCTCTAGTCCAGGGGTTGACAAACTACAGCAACGTTTTGTAAGGTGTTGATGGAATGCAGCACACACATTTTTTGTGTGTTGCCTGTGTCAGCTTCATGCAGCAGTGGCTGAGCTGGGTGGCTGAGGCAGAGACTATGGCCCACAGTGTCACTCGGTAACACCTAATGGCATGGGGCCTGGGAAATGAGGTCTGGTTGTGGCTCCAAGAATAAGAAATGGGCTTGTTCATCAGCTAGCAATTTTTGCTGTGTGCTTGGGGGTCTTGAAACTGCCACTACCCTTACCATTGTGATCGCCACCCGCTTCCCCACCAAAGGTCCCAGGCACACTGTGGAACTTAGAACTTCAGGGCACACATTCCAGAAAAACACTGACTTTACAAATCTGATTTGGCATTTTAAATTAGTTATTTGGTGTTTTGATTAATATTATAACTGCATGATATAGACACACTCATACCGCCAGGGCTTTAAGAACATTCAACAGGAAGCCAATGACTTCTAAATAGCTTCACCCTGAGTCTAAATGTACTGCTTAATATAGCTAACAATTAAAATAATAGCAATCGATATGTGCTACATACTTTAAATGTATGGTATATCTAATCCTCACCTATGAGGTAAGGGCTTTTGTTATCTATTTTATAAATGAGGAAAAGAGAAGTAACTTGCCCCAGTTACATAACAATAAGCAATGAATGATGGATGCAGAAACCAAAACCAGCAGTCTGATGTCAGCAAACCAATTAGTTCATTTAGCTTGCTAAGTACATTTTATGGTTAAACTAATACCTCATTCCTGTATAGTAATTTACAGTTTACAACATCGACTTTTCCAGATATGTAAACTGAGGCAGGAAAAATTTAAGTGATTTGACAAGGTAATGTATCCACTTTAAGGCAGAGTTAATCCAGGAGTCCCCCCTTAACCTCAGGGGATATATTCCAAGACCCCCAGGGGATGCCTGAAACCATGGATAGTACCAAATCATATATATGATGTTTTTTCCTATATATCCACACCTATGACACAATTCAATTTATAAATTGGGCACAATGAGAGATTAACAACAATAACTAATAGAACAATTATAACAATATATTTTTTTTAAAAGTTATGTGAATGTGATCTCTCTCTTTCAAAATACCTTATTGTGCTGTATTACCAATCTTCCTGTGATAATGTGAGATAATACAAAGCCTATGTGATGAGGTGAAGTGAGGTACTCAGAACAGTGCACTCTTTAAAGCTTCTGAATTGTTTATTTCTGGAACTTTCCATTTAATATTTTCAGACTGCAACTGACCAAAGGTAACTGAAACCACAGAAAGCAAATTAGAAACAAAAGTTGAACTGTACGTAACTGTATTTGCCTTCTCTGCAGCACTGTCCATGCTTAGAACCTGGTGGGCACTAAACCAGAACAAACTGTCTGATGGCATTTGGGCTGCAGAGATCCCAAAGTGCCAAATATCTATCCCTCGAGAAAGAAATTCTGCTTCTAAGAATATGTCCTACCCCATTAACCATAAGAGAGTCAGTGCATGATAATAAAAAATTAGAAACCCCCTTAATATCAACCAATAAAAGAATGGTTAAATAAATTTGGTTGCATCCATAAGATGGAATGCTGCCATCAAAAATCATGGTTTTCTAATTACTAGGGAAAATGCTCACAATAAAAGAATAATTTTATTTTACATAAAATAAGTATATTTTATTATACTTATTAGTAATATATACTTATTTATATATACATACATATGTATGCATAAATTGTATGTGTATAGAAATTATACATAATAATACTATCTTTTAAGAATATATCTATATGTATTTCATGCTTGCATGTTGGAGTATGTTTTCTAAAATATATTAATTCATGCTAAATTATGTCACAGGAGATGCATGGAAATATTAACCATGACTATCTCTGGGAAGTGGATGATAGTTATTTTCTTCAACATACTTTTCTGTGCTTTTCTACTTTCTCTAATGAAGATGCATTACTTTTATGAGGAGAAAAGTTTCACAATGAATGTCATTTTAAGGAAAGATGCTTAGCTGCAAAGCCCTACCATGAGCCACTAACGCCTGAGGTTGAGCAAATTTGCTGTGGACTCTTAACCCCAAGCATTCTCCTCTCACTAGCCTATATTTCACAGCCTGACTCCTCAGCAAGGTCCCACCCTGTGTGGGAGTGTTGAGCATTATATGCAACCACCAAAAACACATCTGCACTTTGAACTTGTAAGGAACTCTGAATTCCACTGAGGAACTCCCAGTTAACCATCAGTACCAGATAACAGTGTCTTGAGTTCAATCGTGTACAATGTTATTTGAGCAGAGATGTGGGGAGGAGAGGAAAAAGGAGGTTTTAGTCTTTGTGGCTTCATGGGATGTACTGCTTGCATCCCTTCACGGGAGAAGATGGAAAGGTTCAGATGTGGTTTAGGACAACGGGGTGCCAGGTCTGGGCAGGAACTGTGGCTCTGGAGCGTCTGGAAGTGGAGGTAGCCCACAGTCTTCCCCAGTGCATTTATTTTCATCTACTGATTTTCAACGGGAAGGCTTAGAAACCCCCAGAGAGAGGACTGAAACTCAGCCCACCCATGCCCTACAAACCTATGTCTGTGAAACGAGGGGGCTCCAAAAACAGGACAGATACAGGAACGGGTGCCTCGAGGGAAGAGGAAATGGCACTGCAATTCCCGTAATAAAGGCTGAAGTTAGTGGAGAGTGGGGTAGTCCCTCTGCTCATACCAGAACTTGTCCTGACTCAGGTGCCCTGGGGCACATTTGCAGCCTTGGAGCAAGGCACAGTGGGTGGCATTTTGAAGAATAATAATCCTGTAAGAGTAGTAACACAATGTTGTAGTGGGGCCTCTGGCGCAGTGTACTGCAGCAATTAAATCCCCTGGCTTTGAATCACAGTTCTATTACATGGGGCATGGAGATGACTATGTCAGAGGTGGTGATGGTTAGCTGCAAAGATGACAGCAGCAGAGTTTCAACCGTGGAGACACAGTACATCTATCTGTAAAGCTGTCAGGGTCTGCTGTGACTACTTCACTGCTTGGCTCACCACCCTCCAAAGCGAAAGCCCTACCATGAGCCACTAACGCCTGAGGTTGAGCAAATTTGCTGTGGGACTCTTAACCCCAAGCATTCTCCTCTCACTTTGCTGAGTGGGGAAAAGGGCTCTGGCTTAGGCAACTGGGTTATTCCCAATTCACCAGCATTGGGCCTGCAGGATTTCAGGTGGTGGTCACGTGGTCACCGTAACAGCAACAGGGAGGAGGACAGACTTCTAGTCCCCAGGGGCCTCTTTGTGGCAGCATCAGAGCTCCGGTCTGTGGATTCCCACCACAGTGGGGACACTCAACAGAATTATTTCTGAACCCTTGAGTGACGTCAACACTCCTTGGCATTTCCAGAAATATTTAGGGGAAAGGGACTCTTTAAATGCTGGAGATAAAACAGGGGTACCCAGAATTGGAGAAGTGTGAGATGCTTGGGGACCAGTTTGTTTAAACACAGCAAGTCAAAGGGGCTATTAAAGCATCCAATTTACAGATTCAATGTTTGTTCCATGGCGATTTGTCTTCTGCAGCTACTTGTTACAACTACTTCAAGGAGGTGCCCTTCGAGGACTTCATTTTTATTCGATGAGAGAAACATGATGACATGAAGCAAACTTGGACAATACTGCACCATAGACCGAGTTTATTTTTGGAGGCTCCTCCCCAAGGGACATTCTCAGTCTGTCCACAGCATATTCAGCAGCCTCTCCCCAACTGTTGCATTCTCTGCCCATATTGATTCTTTCTTTCTCCCAAACTTAAGCCAGCTAAAATGACAGAGACACGATCTGATATAGAAAGTCACCTAAAATGACCAATGATTGACAGTGGCTAGAGTTCATTTCTATTTTAAAGGAGGATGTGTGGGGTCCGCAATGCCTTAACAGAAAGGAATCGGGCTAATTGTGAAATTCTTTCATCATGACAGGCCGTTGGAGGGAGCCTATGAATGATCCCCCAAAGACAACTCAACTGACTCAGAGAGTTAACTCCGATGGTGCCGATGATGTAACTAATAACCCCTATGCATGCACTGGCTGAACTTCAGAGCTGTATTCAACACATCCTTTTGAGGTAGGTAGAGCAAAAATAATCACTCAGAATTCACAGCAAAGATACTGAAGAGTAGAGGGGACCACTCACGGGGCCACATCTCTCAGCTGGTAATGGGTGGACCCAGGACTAAACAGACAGCATCTCATGCAGGCCAAAAGGCCAAGTGTCCCTGACAAGGCTGTTTTCCTTGGCCCTCGTGGGTATGTTGGAATGTAAAGTTGTAAGGGGCTTACAGCTCAGCTAAATTATCTGATCTGTAAGCCTCTCTCTTTCTCTCACACCCCATATCCAATCCTTCAGCAAATCCTGACTTCACATTCAGAATACATGCTGAATATGACCCCTATGCACCATCGCCACCACTGCACCTACCCGGGTTTTCACCGTCTCTCGTTTAGACAATGGCAGCAGCTTCCTGACTTGCCCTATTCAGTCTTTTTCTTCACACACCAGCCAGAGGGATCGTGTTAAAACCGAGCCGGGTCTTGGCAATCCCTGGCTTAAAACCCTCCATAGCTTCCCAACTGACTCAGAGTCAAAGCCAAAGTCCACACCCCGGTCCCTGGCTGCCTTGCCGGCCGGCCTCTCCTGGTGGCTGTTAAGTCTCTCCTTGCTCCAGCCACACTGGTCTTCCTGCTGTTCCTCAAACTTGCCAAGCAGCTTGCTACCTCAAGGCCTTTCTTCCTGCTGCTCCCCTGCCTGATAGCCACAGCCCTTGTCCTTCACTTTATTCAGATCCCTGCTCAAATGTCAGCTCCTCAGAGAAGCTCCCACTCCACCCACTGCATCTAAAACAGCGCCCCCCGCCACCCCCACGCCCCGCTGCTCCCGATCTCCTCTCTTGGTTTTCATCTTCTTCATAGCACTTTTCTCCTAACACGTTACATATACATTTTAAAGAGCACTGTCTGGCTCTCTTACCTAGATGGAAGCGCCCTGTGAGTGTTGTTTTGTTCACTGCTGGCTGTATCCTCACTGCCTAGAAGGGTGCCTGGCACTTACTCGCTGAATAAATGAACCTGAGAAGCTCAGAGCAACACCTTTCCTTTTCGAAAAGCCCTCACTCACACAAATGTTTTCTTCCTGCTCAGCTTAAACTACCCAGCGCATGACATCAGTCCTGTGATCATTTTTTTTTCCTGATGCTCTCACCTCTGGGTGACCTTTAGCAAGTAACTTGACTTCCTTAGAACTCACTTTACCCAGCTGTAGAATGGTAATAAAAATACCACCCACCCTGACATTTTCATGAAACAACTTCTGAAAAGTCTTCTTTGTTTCCTTGGGGAAGGAGCCACACAGATGAAAATTCTCACTATGAAGTTACAGTTAGAACCACGTTGAAGCCACAGGAGGGCAGGAGCTGTGATCTCTCTCTCTCTCTCTCTCTCTCTCTCTCTCTCTCTCTCTCTCCTCACAGTAGGCATTCATTAAGTCCTTTTCTAAGTTAATATCTGCATCTTCCTCAGCAGTCCTCCTGGAAGCTGGCCCCCTGTCTGGGCTACCGCACTGAGAGCAACAGAAGAGTGAAATTTCACTTGGAAGTGACACGGACTGCTTTTTCCAGAAGAAGCCAACTGCAGGACGCTTAACGAAGAAATAGCTGCCGCTCCTGATCCCTTTACTTTGAATATGAATCAGGCAATGTCTGAAGAGGAGAAAAAATCAGATCAGAGGATTTTAGACTTTTTTCAGACCGACTCTCATGAATACCCGGACTCTCCTAATTTTGGTGAATTTCCTGGTTCAGCTCAGAGCTACTGAATCAGCAGATATTCTCAGAGTCAGACCCTAGTGGACATTAATATGTGAAATAAAGTCTGGTGCCAGGTATTTTCTGATGCTCAACAAGGATTCGTAAAATAAATGAATGGAGGAATATTCACACTCAACAATTTGTTTCTGTCCTTACCTCTTTCTCTTCTTTCTTCCCGTTTCCTTTCTGACTCTTTTTTTTTCTTTCTGCTTCATTCATGCATTCAATGGCCCTGCTGGGTTTGACAGATTACTGACCCTCCAAAGTCCAATGATTTGGTATCAGATCTAATTTCCCCCTTTTCTCTACCATTTAAAGAAGCGTGTTGTAATTTCCCCAGCAGAAGTGAAAGTGATCAGGTCTACTCACATGTCTGCACAGGCACAAGAATGACAGGGCCAGGAGCAAGAGAAGAGGAAGAGGGGACTTTTGAGGGGCTGACAGCGAACCTCACATACCACCCAGGGGAAGGAAATGAAAACTTGCGTTCCAAGGCAATTTTGCCATTGATTATAATTCTTTGCCATGAAGCAGGTGCCAGAAACAAATTCTTCCTTTTAATTAGTATACATTAATTTTAATAACTGGAGCTTACTTCCTCCTTTGCCTGAAGAGGAGCTATATAAGGAGGCACAATTTGTAGTTAACTTGAAGATGAATAAAATATTAACATGGCTTTTGTTTCCCCTAAAACACAATACCTAAATTAGCACAATGCCCTGATTACCATCCTACACCTGCATTTAGATTGCAAATGAGCTCGGGGTTCAGCACAGTTGTTAGGGCTGAGCAAGTGAGAGCTGTATTGGGTGGCCATATTGATACTGAGGATGGTGTCCCCTTTCAAGAACACCCACAGCAGAACCCATCATCTTGGCTTTGGCCCCAATCAGAAGGTTTTCATCCAGTGCATTTGGTCCTAATCACAGCAGAATCTTTCAGATGGATTTGTTCCCAGAAAACTTGCTTGACAGAGGTCAGATGGCAGAAGTTGCAAAAATGTCATTGTTTTACATTAACTATCTGTGGAAATTACGCCTAGAAACTGTTGTGTTTTTACCCCATTAGCTGGCCTGTGCAGGGTAACAGCCAGGTTAAACTGTTGCCATGCTGGCAAGGACCATTTTACTGTACATTTGTAATTGTTACAAAAAACTTAATATGAAATAAAAATCACCAGAATTAATAGGGATGTTTTGCTTAAGAAGGAGAAAAGATGAGTAATGCATTAAGAACAAAGGAAGAAACTGCCTGTATTATTGGCTTTGTTGAATGAACAGTGTTAAGATCTTGTTATATGGCTCCACAGAATACATTTTCTTTTTTTAATATATTTTATTGATTTTTTTACAGAGAGGAAAGGAGAGGGATAGAGAGTTAGAAACATTGATGAGAGAGAAACATCGCTCAGCCGCCTCCTGCACCCTCCCCACTGGGGATGTGCCCGAAACCAAGGTACATGCCATTGACCGGAATCAAACCTGGGACCCTTGAGTCCGCAGGCCGACGCTCTATCCACTGAGCAAAACTGGCCAGGGCCACAGAATACATTTTCTTTAGATTTTGGTCTTAGCTTCCATAATACTGCTGGTTTGTTTTTATCTTATAGAAACTAGGTTTTTATTCATGATCTTAATTTCCTCTTTGCTTTGGTTGGTAGCAAGCTCAAAAATTAAGTTTGAAGACTATCTCTAGTGACTCAGCAAAATTTTATGTTTGCATTTATTTTTCATTCTTATTTGGGGGGCTCAGTGGGGTGCATTAATTTTATCCTTGGCTTTATTTTCTTACGCATTTTTTCTTTTCACTCTGATCTTTTCTACTCTTCCTTTTCTCCTTTTCTATTATATACATTCTTTTTTTAAAAAATATGTTTTTGTTAATTTCAGAGAGGGGAAGGGAGAGGGAGAGAGAAATAGAAACATCAATGGTGAGAGAGAATCATTGATTGGCTGCCTCTTACAGGCATTCCCCACTGAGGATCAAACCCACAACCTGGGCACGTGCCTGACCAGTAATCGAACCGTGACCTCCTGTTTCATGGGTCAGTGCTCAATCACGGAGCCACACTGGCCAAGCTATTATATACATTCTTAAAGGCTGTTATGCAAGGAGATGGAGCGTGAATATATAAATAAATCTGGTCTCAAGGTGATGAACTTAACATATCCTAAATTCTCATACTGGTGTTACTATTTATCCTATATCACTATCTTTTTAAAATAGTAAATTTAGAATGTTGTCTTCCTTCTGGAAGTTAGAAAACAGTTTAATTCTTTTCTGAATCAGCACACACTGAACTTAGGTTTTCTTCTTAGTCTTTTAAATTTTATTCTCCCCTACTTCCCTTTTGTCCTGTGCTGTAAAATCAATTAAAGCTATGACCTTAGGTTTTATTAGTCATCAACTTGGGGACACACTACTTCTGAAATGTCGATGAGTATCTTAACTTTTTTTGATAGTTCTGGGAGGGGTGAAGAATCTATTCTGATCCATCACACTCTTTCACTCCGTGTGCCCAGTGACTGTGTTTTTGCATTTATTTCTTTACTTTCTAAGCAAGTTATTTATTAATTATTTGGCCATTTCATATTCTCTCTCTTTCTCTCTCTCTCTCTCTCTCTCTCTCTCTCTCTCTCTCTCCCTCTCTCTCTCTCTCTCTCCCTATCTCTGCCTCTATTCATCCATCCATTCCTCCTTCCCTTCCTCTCTCTCTTCCTCCCTTCCATTATATGCTTCCCCAGCAGTTCAAAAGGAACAACAAAGGCTAATACATAATCAGGCCAGGAAAACACAAGCAAAATCCTAGAAACCAAAGAGAAGGAGGAAGAAACAAGTGCAACAAAAATCTGGTTACTGTTACAGTCTTAAACTCAGTCTGGGTTCCCTCTCACCTCATCTAAAGGGGAAAATCACAATAGATTCTGTAAGTCCTAGTGGCAGACAACTTGTATTAACATATTAGCTATAGACACAACCAGACCTGGGGTGATAGGAAATAGAAAAGAAGAGGGTTGCAGTGGGCATTGGAGATTTATTTGAATATAGAGTCAAATGGAGATAACCAGACGCATGTTGGAATCTCCTGACTCCTCCCTTTCATCCAGTCCATGAACAAATTCTGTCATTCCGGAATCTGTATTATACTTCCTGCACGACTGCTGTCACGATGCACGTCATCATCTCTTGTGTGGATTGGCAGAGCCTCTCAATGCTCACTCTGCCCTGCCCTTGCCCTTGAACATGCTCTACTCCACCCAGCAGCCAATGGGCTCATGTGAAATGCGGATCATGTCCCTCTGCTCAAGTCCTCGGCGGCTGCTTTTCTTTTCATCTCACTCACAGTTAGAGCCAAGATCTGGCCCCCGACCTCTCTGAGCTCTCCTGCTCACTCATGCTGTTTCATCCATGCATCCCAAATGTCTGTCCGCAGGCATGACCCCTTTGCCTGCAGAGGTCCCTCAGGTATGCCCATGGCTCACTCCTTAACTCTTTCAGGTCTTTGCTCAAGTGTTTTCTCAGAGAGACCATCTTACTGGAAGTCCTTATTGTTCTACCTAAAATTAAGGCACCTCTACTACCTGCCTGCTCTAGCCCCTAGTTTTATTTTTCTCCATAGCACTTATTACTACCTAACATAACATACCATATATTATCGTACCAATTGATTCATTGTTGATTTCTGTCCCCTCCTACCCTCCCACTGGAGTGCAAATTCTGTGATGAAAGGGGTTTTGTTTTTGTTTTTAAATCTGTATTGTTTATGCTTATGCCCAACATTTAAAACTGTGCTGGGTGGGCAGGTAGCTCAATAAATATTCATTGAACAAATGGATGAAAGTGGCTCATTGGCACAAATTCTAAACAGCTAAGCTAGTATAGTAGATTGCCATCCAAAGTAAATTAACAGAATGAAGCAAGGTCCCCATTGCCAAAGTAAAATAGAAAATTAAAGCAATAACCAGTTAATTAGGTCAAAGGGATTTTTTTTTTTTTTTACTGTTATAGGATCATATAGAATCATGGGACTGAAATCCTGCCTCCTGAATGTAAGAACAAGAGAGTACATGTAAATCATGGGAAAGACGGTCTTTTCTGTATTTCAGGGCATTTGGAGAAATGCGTTGGTTCTCCATTTCATAATTGTTCCTTTTGATGTTCAATAACGTGTCACCCGCTTCCCTTCTTAGGAAAGTCATACCTGTAACTTAAATCACACTCACTGAGACGAAGAGCCGACTGCAGTGGCGTCTACCTTCTGCTTCTCTTTATCTTTGACTCTCTGCCCTCAAACAGCAACACACAAAAAAGACAGTGTTCCTCAGGTGTCTGTGGAAAAAAACAGAATTCTACCAAACAGCACTGAGGACGTTAGCCTTTTCCCGAGTTACTGTAATTTCCTTTGAAGTATATTTTTGTATTAAAATACAAACACCTTTCCTTTTAAAAATGTTAAATTATGAAGGGATTGGTAGCTCATTTGTCTCTTCAAATTTTACATATTCTGAGTCAAATTCTGTTAAGGCAATGTACTGTACTTTAAAAGAATCGTATAGGGTACAATTTTCTGGTCTAGCAGAAAGCCAATTTTTGGCCATAGTGTTATTTATGTTGGATATTGTTTTGAAGTCAGTTCAAATCATCAGCAAGTTTCTAGTGAAACAAAAGTATGAGAGAAGGTAGGTTAGACTGGAAGTCATCCTTAGGATTTATGATTCTTTGTATAGTTGAAATGTATTCAGCCGTGAAAGTTTTTTATTTTTATTTTCTCTTTCCTTCCTCCTTCCTTCCTTTTCTTCCTTTCTTTCCATCCATCCACCCATCCATCCATCCATCCATCCATCCCTCCATCTTTACTTATATTTGACTCTCTACTTCTTTTTCCTTCTATTCTTTCTCTTTTATTCTTACCTTTCATTTTTCTTTCAATAATTTTTCCTAGTTTTTTCTTTATCTTTATACTTGCCTCATTTCTTTCCTTTTCTTTTAATTTCCCTTTCTTTTATTCTTTCCTTTTTGTTTCTCTTCGTTTTTATTTTTTTTCCTCCCTCCTCCCCAGCTTTCTTTCATTCTTTCTCCCAGCAGCAAATCACTTGACATTTCAACAAATCCATAAAGCAGCAGCAGTTTTATGGGCTGGTGTTAACACCCATTAGGACTAGCCAGGCATTGCAATCTGATGTGAGTGCTGATAGAGTGGCTTTAAGGCTGCACATGGAAAGTAGCCAAATCAGCACCGGCTATTACTTAATGAAGCCCAGAGACTAACAGGAAGCCTTCTGCAAATTGCCTCACAAATTACACAGTGGCTCCCTGCCTTCTCGTTATTGGCATGAAATAGATTTGTGAAACTAGGGTTGGCATCCAAATTCTTTCCCTATCATAGGAAGCATCAAAACTGCATTTTTAAACATAAAAATTAAAAATAAATGTAGCTGATGAAAAAATGATTCTATCCATGCTGATTTATTGAAAGAAAAGTAATATGAAGCAGACAATCTACTTATTGATCGTTAAAATTAAAAAAGTATAACCCGAATTTCATCGGTTGAACTTCGACCTATCAACCAGGAGGTTGCAGTTCAATTCCAGGTCAGGGAATATGCCTGGGTTGTGGGTTCGATCCCCAGTAGGGGGTGTGCAGGAAGAAGCCAATCAATGATCCTCTCTCATCATTGATGTTTCTATTGAGAGATAGAAACATCAATGATGATAAAGAATTATTGATCAGCTGCCTCCTGCATCCCCTCCCGCCCCCCGCTCCTCCCGTGGGGATCGAGCCTGCAACCCGGGCATATACCCTTGACTGAACTGAACCTGGGACCCTTCAGTCCGCAGGCCAATGCTCTATCCACTGAGCCAAATCAGCTAGGGCTAAAAATATATTTTTAAAAATTAAGAAAACACAAGAGTAAAAAAATGTGGTGCATGATTTTAACTTAGAGTGAAATGAAGAGATACCAAAGTAGCATAAGCCCATAGTCAATAATGTCTCATTCATCATGTCACCCATCTTAAGAAAAGTCTTGGCTAATTATAAGGACAGTTAGATTTTTTACAGAGAGGAAGGGAGAGGGATAGAAAGTTAGAAACATTGATGAGAGAGAAACATTGATCAGCTGCCTTCTGCACACCCCCAACTGGGGATTTGCCTGCAACCAAGGTACATGCCCTTGACCAGAATCGAACCTGAGACCTTTTAGTCCGCAGGCCGACGCTCTATCCACTGAGCCAAATCAGTTAAGGCATCATATATATTTAAAGATAAATGTAAAATAATTGCAACCAAAAGGTAGTCTGAATGTTACATACAGCAATAGTAAAAATAAAAGATATAACAACAAAGTAAGAATTATTTAGTACTGAAGCAACATAACAGGAAAGGGACTGAGAAAATTCAAAAAAATTAATTAAATATAGTAATAACCATAATCATATAATAAACCAAAAGATATTAAATTTCAATTGTATTCACTGGAAGACATCACATGCCTGAATTATTAGGAATATATTGTTAATTCATTATTTCCTTCCACATTTATCTACATAATTTCAATCCTTAGAAATGCATTCATTAGTTTCAATTATTTTTTCTAAACTATTTTATTATTAACTCAAAATAAGTAAACAAAAAATGCCACAAAGAAAGTATACATAACAAACTTGGGAAATATTTATAACATGACAATCAAAAGGACCAGTTTCCATAATATATAAAATGTTCATGTAAATAATGTGTATATATAAATATATATTTCAATAGAAAATGGCAAGTTTTATGAATAGATAATTCACACAGAGGAAAATAAAAATGACCAACAAACATAAGATGTTCAACTCAATAATGAAAGAAATTCAATTTGTAAAGGTAGTTTGGGGGGAAGAAATTTTATTATTTTTACCAAAGAATAATGCTTTATACTGGCCTGAAAAATAATATTAGTGTATATTTTCTCTTCCTTAACTTTTCATTTTACTATGCACGCCTTTAAAAGTGACTTTAAAAATACTTTCTCCCAGTACATAATTTTGCTAAATAGCATCCCATTTTTGTTCTCTTAAAAGTCTAGATTATAAAGAAATTGGAGGGTATTTTTCGAGTAATGTTTTATTTAAGCCCAATTTTTCAGACTGGGTCACAAAATTATTCTCCATGTCCCAGCCCTACTGAAATACTTAGAATATTAGGCATCATTGCCATTTTTCAAATTTATGTTTTAAAACTTCACAAAACTGGAAAAATTGGGCCACCCATGAGATCCCCTTCACTCTTATCTCTTAGTCAGTACAATGGAAAGCTAAAATCACAGGATCCGGAGTCAAACCAAACCTGGGTTTAATATTAGCTCTGATACTTAGGACATTGTATCCTTGGATAAGTTACTTATTCTCTTGAGCCTCAGTTTTTTCATCTGTAAAACAGGACTAATACCAGCACCTCTTTCATAAGGTTGTGGTGAGGCTGCAGTGACATAATGCTTGTCAAGCACTTAGCAGAGCACCTAACACAGGACCAAATAAACAAACTGCTGAGATAATGATGGTAATGGTGATGATGGTGATGGCGATGATAAAAGCCTAAGAAAGGAGTAGAACTGGTCATAACTTTAAGGAGCACCCCACAGAGCACCTATAGTTTTAGAAAGAAGAGGTAGAATCTTATCTAAATGCTAAGAAAATAATGTGCAACTTATTCATGGTTTGAATCTAAGTCTCTTGAAATCCCACTGTGTCAGTATAAATACAGAATGATATCTCATTTTGGTGACTAGCCAAGCTGTACAATCTTTCACAGATTTAAATACTGTAGAATGAGGGAAATAGATCAGAAAAGACAGTGACAATAGTCAGAACAGCAGGGAAGGCAAGCATACATCCAGGTCTATGTATAATTTTGACACAATATGGGTCAACATCTAATAATATTCCAAAGATGATGAGAAGTAACCTTGGCAACCCAGCTGATGCAGGCACTGAAAGAATCAGAGATTCACAGAGAGGCACAGGAGACAATCTGGGCCATTTTCTTGGTTCAGTAATGGCTCATAGCTTTCACTTTGCAGAAAAAATTCTCCGTGACTCATAACCAAATCTTCCTTTAATCAAATCAATAAGTATCTATTAAACATTTGTAATATGCTAAGCCTCAGTGATATAGAGATATTCCCTGCCCACAAGAAGTTTCTAAGGAAGGACACTCCCATTTACAACCAACTAGGATGCAACTTGCTCCCCCCCCCGCCCCCCCAATAACCCTGCAAGCTATGGCTTTTTAGTGCCATTGTATTGGCTGAGGAATCTGAGGCTCAGAGAAAATACAACTAGAAAGGGTCAGGTTTAAAGTGCACTCAGCCTGGGTTCAGTACTCAAGCTGAGAGTAAAAAAAATGGAGTGATATATTTTGATTGGGATCATGCTAAGAGGAAGAGGAAGAAGAAGCTAGGTTTTGCTGCAGTATCAAACGCTCTCCAAATCTCAGTGGTCCATCACAACAAAATGTTATTTCTTGATCATGCTACATGTCCGCGTCGGTAGGCAGGAGATCCTGCTCCACATAGGCCCTGAGCTCCACCGTCTACAGCGGGCAACCTCCTTGGTTGCTGTGGTGGAGAAAGAGAGCATGGAGAATCACTGAGAGCTGGCTCCTAAGTGTCACTTCCAGCTGCAGCTCGCTGGCCAGACCTCATCAAGTGGCCTTGCTCAGGGTGGGGACTAGGGTGGGAGCAGTGAAGCATCTAGTGCAAAAATTTAAGGAGCCACTCACCGGCTCTTAGGGCCATGCAAGCACAGGATTGGCACTTGTGCGACTCAGAGCCAGTGGCCCTTTATATTTTTTACCTTAGACACCTTACTGGTCAACCTTTAGTTTGGCCCTGGCCCTACCTAACTAAAAGGAGCTAAGAAATGTAGTGTTTCTCGTGTTTAGGACAGTAAGGTAACGGGTATTGGTGAGTACTAGGAATGGTAACCTGAGCTTGAAACTTAAACCTCATCTGTGACACCACTTTCTGTTCCTTTCTTCTCACCTGATCCAAGCAGTCACTAAACTTTGGGATTTTAACCACATACAGCAAAAGTTTTAATATGCCAGGTGCTGGCTATGGGTGAGGTATTGTATATGCATGCTTATGCTCATCAATTCATCAATTCATTTATTCGTTCCTCACAATAACCCTATGCAAAACTTCTATTACTAATCCAGTTTTTAAATGAGCAAACTGAGGCATAGAGAAATTCAATAACTTGCTCAGGTCATTGTTTATAAGAGGTAAAAGTTAAGATTTGGGTTCATGTCTAACACAGTAGTCTCCCCTCATCTATGGTGTTGCTTGCTGTGGTTAACTGTGGTCTGAAAATAATAAATGGAAGATCCTAGAAATAAACAATTCACAAGTTTTCAGTTGTATGCCATTCTGAGTAGCAAGAGAAATCTCGCTCTGTCCGGCCTGAGACGGGAATCATCCCTTACTCTAGAGCACCTACTCTGGATACACTGGTCACCGGTTAGTCCCTTAGTAGCCATCTCAGCTTAGTTATTGGAGTGAAACCACATTCCCATAACTTTTATTATAGTACTAGAGGCCCAGTGCAAGACATTCGTGCACTGGGGTGGGGTGATCCCTCAGCCTGGCCTGCGCCCTAAGCCGGCAGGCCGACATCCCCTGAGGGGTCCTTAGTGCTCCCACCACTGCTGCTGTGCTTGCCAACCATCAGCCTGGCTTCTGGCTGAGCAGTGCTCCCCCTGTGGGAGCGCATTGACCACCAGGGAGCAGCTCCTGCGTTGAGCGTCTGCCCCCTGGTGGTTAGTGCGTGTCATAGTGACTGGTCATTCTGCCGTTCAGTTGATTTGCATATTAGGGTTTTATTATTTGGATATTGTTATAATTTTTCTATTTCATTAGTCATTGGTTTTAATCTCTTACTGTGCTTAATTTCTAAATTAAACTTTATCATAGGTATGCATGTTTAGGAAAAAGCAATATATATATAGATTTTGGTACTGTCTGTGGTTTCAAGCATCCCCTAAGGGTCTTGGAACATTATGACACGTGAATAAGGAGGCAGGGGGACTCCTGTACAAACCTTTCCCTCCTCTAAAAGTCTTAACTATATGCTACCCATTCTTGTAGGAGCTCACTCATTTTGTATCCCACATTTGTTAAACAAGAGTGTGGCCAACCCATGTGCATACATAGATCATCCCAACCCATGAGGTAGTTGGAGCAAACAATACTGACTTTTCGACTGGTAGGAAGCACATATAGGCATCGCCAGTGATTTGAAGCTTATGTCACTGATAAAAGGTGATAGGATTTTGTTGGCGTCTTATTTTGAGTTTCCACATGAAAATTCAGTGTCTTTCGTTATTAACAGATGTAGGATATAGAATGAGGGTCAAAAAGTCTTTACTAATCAGATATGTGACTAGGGCAATTCCCTTCCTCTCAGTTTTGCCAGGGATCAAATAAGGGTCTGAATCAGATCCCCTAGGGCAGTGGTCGGCAAATTGCTGCTCACGAGCCACATGCGGCTCGCGAGCCACATGCGGCTCTTTGGCCCCTTGAGTGTTGCTCTTCCACAAAATACCACATGTGGGCGCGCACGTACGGTGCAATTGAAACTTCGTGGCCCATGCGCAGAAGTCAGTATTTTGTCAGAGATAGGTGAGATCATAAGGAAGAAAAATTTTTTTAATTGATTTCAGAGAGAGGAAGGGAGAGGGAGAGAGAGAGATAGAAACATCAATGATGAGAGAGAATCATTGATTGGCTGCCTCCTACATGCCTCCCACTGGGGACTGAGCCTGCAACCCAGGCATGTGCCCTGATGGGGGATTGAAAAGCAACCTCCTGGTTCAGAGGTTGCCACCCAATCACTGAGCCACACTGACCAGGCAGGAAGGAAAGTATTTTTTTTAAAACAAAAATAATCTCTAGCAAAGCTGAAAATACTATCTCAAAATTGTGTCTGACTACTAATACTGATGCAAATTTGCCATATTTCAACACATAATTGTTCCCTTACATTTTTGCCTTTACAATTAAAAAGAAATTTGTGTGTGGAAACATCTGGCAAAAACATGTTGAAAATGAAGAAAACGTTTCTGTTTTATGCATCAGGATCTTGCTGGGAAGAGATGGAAACTCGAGCTAATTACAGCTGTCTGCAAAAAGAAAGAGCTAGCTTTATATTTTAGACCCATTTTTTTCTCCCTACAGTGTAGACTGTCTAATGTAAAAGCAGTGCTATGCTGTGAGAAATAAATATAGGGTAGGAAACAATGCACTGTATCTGATATATAATACTGTACCGTAAGGGTTATTAAAATTGCATTCAGTTTTTACTTGCTTTTATAACTGTGCCAAGAGAAAAACAGACAACTCTAAGACTTGTGTGAAAAAGACCACAAAACTCCACATTTTCCTATGTGTAAAATGTTACAGCTATTTTCTTTGAAATATCCCAGTTATTATAGAAATAAGTAGTATACATTTTGGAATTTGGTTTTGCATTTATTTTAAGACTACAACATCCCCAAATTCTTTTGAAATCTCCTTTCTCAATGTCTTTTTGCCTTTCCCTATAATCAAATACTTATTTTGTTTCTTTTCCAGAGTTTATACTCTTCGGTCTAAAACAGCAAAATTAAAAAAGAAAAGTTGGGCACGGCCTGGTCCTAATCTTTGTTGGAGCATCTGGTGTGACCCTGTCAAGACGCTAATAGTCATAGCCAGACCATCCCCAGCCATTTAACAAGTCCTATAGACGATGCACCATTCTAAAAGGACTAGGGTTTGATCTAGGCAGAGCGATGCTTAATCCCATTGGCTTCTTCCTGTAGGAATAAGATGCCTGAAATCACCAAGAGGGAAAATTTCTGAAAGGCTACTTAAGTTGATTGAGTGAAAAAGTACCCCTCTCCCAAACCCAACCTCTAGAATATGGGTGGATATTAAAAAAAAATTCTTTATAAAGAGCTAGGTCAGTCATTGTCTATCTCCCTGTTGTGTGACGTCACCTACACCGAGGTATCTGGCTGAGACTTGTGGGCTCAGGAACTCAGGAAATCTCGCTCCTTACAGTCTCCTTGGAATCACGCTGTACCCTGCCCATATCCCTTGCATCTCCCAGCATCTTCTGTCCATACAAGCACTCCACTGTCAAAAACGAGTTCTCCTCGGACAGCAAGAAATATCAAAACTATTGGAGAATGTGCCAGCTGTATTGTTCACTGGTGACATTCTCCTCTGTAGGTCACTGCACTTCCCACCTCTCCCTACTGTCTCTCTAAAATTGAGACGATGGCATGCTACACTACCCCACTCCACTCAGAATTAATCAGAAGGCAGTAAATCTCAGTTATTACTATCATTCTCACAATGGTGGTGTTCTTAAAGTGGAGAACTATTTCTCGATAACTAAATGTCTATCAGAAATGGAAAAAAAATTAGAGAGACCAATTTCTTTCCTGATTTGTGCCTGTTCCCAATGAATTTTGATTTGCAGTCTGTACAATAGGACTGTAATGTCCATGAAGGCCGCGACTGCATCTCTTTTTGCTGATCGTTGTTCCTTCTCTCAGCTCCTAGAACTATTTCTGGCACCTAGATGCTGCAAAAAAATTTAACCTATCAAGCATAGAAATGAATGCGTCCACATTGGCCATGCATTGTGTTCGGTGCTTTGAATATAGATTTAAATAAGACACAGTTATTGTTGTCAAAGCCTGGTAAACAACTGCTCTTTCTGACGACATGTCTGGTGCTGCTGGCTTTAAGCAAAGCTATTTAAATGGAAATTCCCATGTAAGGTCTGGTTTAAGGACCCCAAGGAAACTCTGCTCCCAAATGTTGTTCCCATTAGTCAGACAGCACATGGTATTTTCTGCATTTATTAACAACTAGAGGCCCGATGCATGAAGATTCATGCCTTCCTTACTATCCTGGCTGCCTGCACTGCCTTTGCTGAGGCCGGAACTGCCTTTTTGCCTTCGTTAGGCCTGGAGCCGCCTTTCCGCCTTCCCACAGGCCCGCAGCGGCTGGGGCAGTGCAGAACGCTTTCCTGGTGCATCCCACCCAGCCCCCAGCGCTTGACACCTGCATATGCAAATCACCCACCATCTTTGTTGGGTTAATTTGCATACTCACACCTGATTGGCTGGTGGGCATCATGAAGGTATGGGCAATTTGCATCTTTCTCTTTTATTAGTGTAGATGATAACATCAATGGCAAACATAATTTATGGGTGCTTACTCTATGTTGGACACTTGTCATACAAAGTGCCTTGCATATATTCTACAATATATGCACAATGGCCCAGGGACCATTATTATAACCATTTTATTGGTGAGTGAAGCACAGCTCAGATAAATTATATGTCCTGGTTGGAATACCACCTACACTAGTGGTTGGCAAACCGTGGCTTGCGAGCCACATGTGGCTCTTTGGCCCCTTGAGTGTGGCTCTTCCACAAAATACTACGTGCGGGCG
>NW_005370597.1:5133275-5133668 GCF_000412655.1 Myotis brandtii
TCTTAATCATCCCTAATTTAAAGAATTTTTAGTTGAAATGGAGAGTGAGTACGCAGATCTTCTGCTGCATAACAAGGTACGTTGGTGATCAAGAGGAAACCTTTTGAAACGTTTTGCTTCCTTATTAACAGATATTAAAGCATTTCTCCTTGAGAAGGGTGTTCACTATCCAGAACAAACGAACGATCAGTGGATCCAAAAATTTTATTTCATGGTAGACGTTATGTCTCATCTAAATCAGCTTAATCATAAAGTACAGGGGAAAGGAAACACAGTTTTTTTTGATGTTAGAAGAAGTTATTTCATTCGAAAACAAATTATCTCTTTTTGCTCAAGATTTTGAAAGAGAAACTTTGATTCACTTTCCAAGCCTGTTGAAACATCGCCAAGAAA
>NW_005370597.1:5134125-5138548 GCF_000412655.1 Myotis brandtii
GAGCCACATGTGGCTCTTTGGCCCCTTGAGTGTGGCTCTTCCACAAAATACCATGTGCAGGTGCGCACATACAGTGCGATTGAAACTTCATGGCCCATGCATAGAGGTCGGTTTTCAGCCTGGGCCAGTCATTGTCATGATTTAATTTTATGGATATTGTAAGGTAAATTGTAAGGAATTTAATTTTATCAATAAATAATATCGTTATTAAGTATGATATCAAGTTTTATTCAACGTACCTATAGTTTAACTAAGACTTAAAACTTTAAGTAAAGTTTATTAAGTTAATTTTAGGGAACGTTGTGGAGTGAAAGAAGATGTAGTGTCGAGGATTGAGAAAGATATGTTGAGATGGTTTGGACATATAGAGAGGATGAACAAAAGGAGATAGATGAAATAAGTATACAAGACCAGTGTGGATGGGAGAGTTGGAAGGGGTCGACCTCAGCGAACGTACCTCAATCAGAGTGAGGACATTTTTAGTAAAGGCCAGCTTAGGAGTTCCCTAATTAAGTTAATAACAATGTACCTACCTATATAGTTTAAGTTTAAAAAATTTGGCTCTCAAAAGAAATTTCAATCGTTGTACTGTTGATATTTGGCTCTGTTGACTAATGAGTTTGCCGACCACTGACCTACACAGCTGTTAGCTGGAGGGAGGGTTTTCTGCCCTGGCTTGTTAGATTTCAAAGACTGGACCAATAACCATTCTTTGTTCTGCCGCCCACTCCTTCCTAAAGAGAGGGTAATTTTGTCAGAAAAGGGGAAAAAAACTGACAGGTATTTCTTAGTCTGCCTTTGTCATTTATGGAAAACAAAATGGGGTTCCTTTTGATTTGGTTCTTCCAACCATTTACTGATATGGGGGGTGACTTTTGTATCCTACTATACAACTGTGGAACTAGGGATACCCCATAGGCAATAAGAGGCAAACTGCTAGTCTAACTGGGTCACCATCCAGCATTCTCTCTACTGTATGGAGAGAAGCCTCTAGGATCTCAGATAGACATGTTTTGTTCCAGTTTTTACCAAAGAATGGGAGTTCATGAAGCATTTTTGCACCTTGTCTAAAGTGGTTTAAGGAGAACAAATTGGTGATTGGAAAAATATATAACCCGAAAGGGCACTGATGGCCTTGCCTCATCTAGGTCTGCTTTCTGGAAGGGGAAGGAAACAGTCTCTGTCTGGTAGCTTCTGTCACCCTCTAAGCCAGTGGTCCTCAGCAGGCGTGGCTTTGCCCCCACAGGAACATGTGACAATGCTTGGAAACATTTCTTCTTGTTATAACGGGCTGGGTGCACGCTTCTGGATTTAGTGGGTAGAGGCCAGAGATGCTGCTAAATATCCTGGGGCTAGGGGCACGCTTCTGGCATTTAGTGGGTAGAGGCCAGAGATGCTGCTAAATATCCTACAGTGCACAGGACAGCCCACAACAACAAAGAATTATTGGGTCCAAAGCACCCTGCTTCAAAGCAATGTTCTGCTTCTTCTTTAAGGAAAATCCTTATTCTTTCAAGAAGTACAGAGAAACCAGACAGTTCAATAGGCAGGGTATCTAAATTAATCATGCAAAATATGATGTGCAGCACCATTGAAGAGAAGAAAGATCTTTTACTTATTTATTTGAACATAATGTTCAATATGTTTCTCTCACTCCCAAAGAGGAAGGACATGTATAGTATCAACATTTTAAAAATTCCAGTATTTTGGCCTGGCCTGTGTGGCTCATTGGTTGAGCATCGATCCATCACCAAGAGGTCTCCGGTTCAATTCTGAGTTAGGGCACATGCCTGGGTTGAAGGCTCGATCCCCAGTGAGGATTGTGCAGAAGGCAGCCGATTGATGTCTCTCTCGTCAATGTCTCTCTCTCTCTCTCTCTCTCTCTCTCTCAAAATCAATAAAAATAGTATTTTAAAAAATCCAGTATTTTGAAAATATTATTATACAATTAGTAAAATATCAATTGGGGTCCATTTTCTATCTAAAGAAGCTAGATCAAAGCAGAAGGATACAGCTAAGTTTAATACAGTCAGTGAAGAAAACCAAGTGTCTAATTCTGGGGGTCTGAGTGGAGTGGGGTCGTGTGAGGAAAAGGTTGATTGGGGGCTTTTCTTCAAGAACCTGAAGTTTAAATGGAGATCCATAGGATTAATGAGTCGTCTGGGAAAATGTGTTCCAGGCCCAATGAGCTACCCCATAGCCTCTGCTTGTCTAGACTTTCGGCTCAAATGTAAATTTATCTTGCATAGCAGTCTTCATGCCTTTTTAGCTTCTGCTATTTCTGCTTATGGTCTTATTCTCTAATGGTCCCGCCTTCACATTCATAAGTGGGGGAAGGAGAATAGACAGTTCATCTATTCACCATTGGTTGAAATGACTTTCTAGTTACTCCTGTTTCTGCCACTAGAGTCAAATTTCTTTTTGGGCAGAAGCCCGTGTCCTCAGACAACCTTGCTTTGCATGTTCTGGAAGTCTTCCTGGCCACTGACACATGACAATCCATCTTTCATACAGACAAAGGTGGAGTTTTGGATTGCGTAGTAATGCAACAATTGGACAATTCCACTGTTTTGTGTAATTTACACTAATTACAATGAGAAGTGGAAAGGAAAGCATGAGATACTCTTAGACATCTTTATATTTTTCTCTATATAAACCACTCTGGATACAAAAGACAGAGGCATGTCCCACCCCCAACTCCCATCTCCACTGGACTGCTCTATCTGCGCTTCCTAAAATAGGGTATGGTCTTGTTTGGGCATCTCAAACAATCCAAGAAAGAAGCGTTATAAGCAAAATGGGAGAAACAGTATGAACAATATCTAATTATTACTTAATATTTTGTTTAGTAGAAAATAAAAAAGACTTTATTGAAAAATACTTTTGAATGATTTCTGTCTTTCAGAGTTCAGAATCTTTCATCCAAGTCTTTTAAAATAAGTAATTACTTAGTTTAGGTTTAACAAGAGGAGGGAATCTCTTACTTTAGGCCATGAATTACTCTAGAATGAGGAGGAATGCCATCTGATATTTCTTTCGTATTCACCAAACACATTCGTGCACACAACAGGGGCTGAATAACAGTGATACCTGAGAAGACGACTCCATAAATGTTATTTAATGAGCAAGGGAGTGAAAGCATGAAGTCTTAGCCCTGCCTAGGTCTTGGGCATCTCACTGCCATCCTCTCCCAGGACATTTTTTCATTCTTCTGTTGTACCACTCATCACATTCCACCATCATCAATATTACTATCATTGTCATTCTCGGTGCCAGCACTCATTTTGAGTTGTCTTACTGAGGGTTGTTATGAAGGGTAGCCTTGGAAAGCTTTTAGAAGTTTGATTGTCTCAGTCATCTATCTAAATGTCTGTCTGTCTGTCCATGCATGCATGCATCCATCCATCCATTCAAACATCCAGCCCTCTATATAAGAGAGTCTTGGTCCCCAAGTTATTTAAAGTCTAGTAGCACCATTTTGACCAAAGACAACTACTTTATGGTTTGAGTTATTAATCTACATGCAAGTGGGGAAATGGAGTAGAGTGGGGGATAGGTGAAAGTGTGTGTGTGTGTGTGTGTGTGTGTGTGTGTGTGTGAATTTGAGGACACATAGTAGCTAGGAGATACAGATATATTCAACAGCTACTTTTGAAATGAGTATAATAAATATGTAGAACTATTTTAGAGATTTATAGGGCTTCTCCTGGGAAAACCCCAAGGTCTTGAACAAAGACATTTTATGAGAAGCCACAAATAATAAAGGCCACTTAAGTAAAGAGAGCATGCACAAAGAGAGAAGGTAACTCAAGGGAAACACTGAGAAATAGGGAAGCACTTCAGAAATAAGGAAGAACCTTAATGAAGAGGAAGTAGAGTGGGAAAGGCACAAGCAAAACCCATCAAGCTGAAAAAAAAATTAATGTAGTTATATTACTTATTTGCCAAGCATAGTCTCAGGTATTGGGAAGAAAATGGGAGTCCAGGAGGAAAAAGAACCTAAAGATTTCCTTGCAGTTTTCCTACTCTGTGCACTCCCACCCCTCCACCCAACAGCACGAAACCTGCTTTAGCTTCTCTATGAGGCCCTTGTTGATGTCCCAAGGCAGGATAAGGCACAATCTCATTTCTGCATCGATAACTCCCACTCTATTCATGCTTCTAATGAGGACTAATTGTTTTATTAAATGTTATTTACTTGTCTGGATTCATAACCTGGCTGTGGTATTGTAGGAAAAGAATTTTGTCTAGGCTCTTTTAATTTCCAGTGCCTAGCACAGACACCTGTGGATATTTAACCAACCATTGAGAAATGGAGGAATAAAGGATAAGTTGATGACTCTATTATCATTACTAGATAGAAAAACACATTCAGTGAGACTTTAGAGGACCTCCCTCCCTCCCTCCCTCCTTCCCTTCCTCC
>NW_005370597.1:5138584-5165191 GCF_000412655.1 Myotis brandtii
CCTTGCTTCTTCCCTCAACTACCAAGCAAATACTGGTATTTACTTAATATCAATCACTGGGATAAGACATGATCCTAGCTCTTGAGGGTTGAATCCCTCTCAGGCGCTTCAGACTCATCACTAGGCAAGTAAGATGCAATGTGATACAAAGAGGCAGAGAGTGGTGATGACTGCATACATTGAGAATGTAATTAATGCCACCGAATTATATACTTAGTGATGGTTACAACAGCAAGTTTTATGCATATCTATTTTACAAAATAAAAAAATTAAAGTTTAATATTGCACATTAAATGTATATGCAGTTCAAATGATAGACAAACTAATCTATAGTCCTAGAAATCAGAGTGTCTGTGCCTGGGATTGTGGGATTTAAAACAAAATTATCTTTGTTGTTGAAAGCATTACAGATGTCCCCCTTTTTCCCTCATTGACCCCCTGCACCCCCCTCACACCTCTTCCCCAGGCCTTCACCACACTATTGTCTGTGTCCAGGATTGTGGTGGTTTTTTTTTAATTGGAAAGGGGTAGGGGAAAGTATTTTATAAGATGTATGGGTTCCAGATTACAAGGGTGAATACTATAGTCAAAACTTGTCAAACCAAACATTTAAGATATGTGTTTTTAACTGTATGTTAGTTATTTCTCAATTAAAAATTCAAATTCAAAAAGAGAGGTAGAGAGGAGTTTATATGAGCAACAGGAGAGACACCAAATCCTACTAAGGGGTGGGGGTCAGAGAAAACTTTTTAAAAGACAGACACCTAGGTATGTGCAACATCAAAGAGATGTTTACACATTTGAAAGAAGAATAAAGAGACCCAGAGATGGGAAGTGACATGTTTAAGTTCATACCCCTGGCTATGGCAGGGCTGTAATAAAACCCAAGTTTTCTGCTTCCTAAGCCAGGGCTCATTCCCTAAACCTGTTGTGCCAGGTATTATTTAATATCTTTCAGCCCTAAGCCCACGGCCCCATGTTCGGCTCTATGATGCTGCATTTCCCAGACACTTGAGCTTCCATGTTAGGTCTGCCAATGGGAGGCAGTGGTGGAAAATCAGAAGGCAGGAGGCAGGGAGAGGGTGCAGCGTGCAGTTCCACCCCATTGTTCCAAGTATCAGTGACAAACTTCCCTTAGAGTATGAGCACCAGCCCTGGAGTGTCCCATCACAGGTTCAAGTACCAGCCACCTGGTGATCCCCCCGGGAAGTCCCAGTGCCAGCCCCTAATCCCAGAGATGGGAGTTCAGGCAATGCAGTCACCCTTGGAGGTTTGAACTGAAATGAAAACCAAACTCATGATCTTCCCCCCCAAACTGTGTCTCCTCCCAGGGCTTCCAAACTCAGTGAATGACATCAGGTCATCCAAGGAGTTAGTCTAGACACCATCCTCTGCCTCCCTCCCACTATCCAAAACCAACACCACATCCTGACATTCTACTTCCTCGAAATGTCTTAGATATGATCAGTCCTCTCCACTCCCACTCAAGGCTGAGCCACCATCATCACTTGCCTGGACTTGATCTGGCATTCACCCTATCCACCTTGTTGTCTATCTATTCTTCTTTGATTTAATGCAATTTTAAGCCACTGAATCAGGAGATTTGATATCTAGTCACAGCTCTGTTGTATCCAGTACAGTCTTGGGAAAGTCAGTTACTTTCCTTAGTTTCTAGCTTCTTCCTTTATGAACTACCAGGATACATGCACACACCAAGGTTTAATGATCAAGGAAGGCTTTACCGAGGAGGCAGCACTGGATCTGGCCATTGAAGGCTGAGAAGGGTTTTGACTTGTGCTTTAAGGGAAAACTATGGCCCAAGGAATACGCAACGTGTCCTTGTGTGTTTAGGAATAGCACAAAGACAAGCAAATAGCAGACGACTATATTACAAAGTGGATTTCCTGGGATATGTGATGAGACGGCCCGGAACAGCGCTCCTTCCCCAGTCTTCCTCATCTCATCAAATGGCACCACCATCGATGAAATGCTCAGTCCAAAACCTCGGTATCATCGAAGAGTCCTCTCTTTTTCTCCACAAGCCCACATTCAAACCATCAGTAAGTCTTGTCCACACGATGGCCAAACCCAATCAAATTGTTTCCCACCTCCCGCTTCTCTCCTCTGCTACCACTTAAGTTCATGCCACCATTGCCAAGGCCTCTTCAGTGCTTTCTCATCTTCCACACACTCCACTTGAAATACGTACATAAAGCAGCCAGAACTTGGAATGAAATTCAAATTCCTTACCATGACTTAAAAGGCCCAGAGGATTTTTTGTAAACATATTTTTTTTATTGTTGATAGTATTACAGATATCTCCCATTTTCCCCTCCTTTTTCCCCCTTCTCCCAGCCCAGAGGATTAAAAAATACATATATTTTTTTTTTTATTTCAGAGAGGAAGGGAGAGGGAGTAAGAGAATCATTGATGGGCTGCCTCCTGCACACCCCACACAGGATTGAGCCCACAACCTGGGCATGTGCCCTGAGTAGGAATCGAACCATGACCTCCTGGTTCATAGGTCGTCACTGAACCACTGAGCCACGCTCAGAGGATTTGATTCCTATTGTAGGTCTTGTGCTTTGCATCCCAGGTTACCTTTCAGGACAGAAGGACTTATGCTTCCAGCTCTTGGAGTGTGGCTGCCTGGCAGCCCTCCCCTGTCAGCCCTGGCTGTTCATAATGGGCACAAGAAAGCCTGTCCCCTTTGTCCCCACCCTGAAGGGCCCTCTCAGTTCAGAGCTCTCTGCAGGGCTGACTGAGGTCTCTTTAGGATGGCACCACAGCCCATCTTCTCCCTCATCCACTCCCACTTCTCCTCTCCCCTCCCTGGCTGGTCATCCCAAGAACAGGGAACCCAACTGACCACAGCACCCATGTGACTGTGTGCTATTGTCCTCCTCCAACAGTCACCTCACATTTCTTTCAGTTCCTACACTGCACCATGCCTGTGTAGTTCCTGCTCATGCTTCAGAGCTGAGTTCAAAGGAGACTTCTTCAGGGAGTTCATCCCTATCTGTCCATCCTTAACTCTCACAACACCCTAGACCAGTGGTTCTCAACCTTCCTAATGCCGCGGCCCTTTAATAAAGTTCCTCATGTTGTGGTGACCCTATTTCTTTCAGTTCCTACACTGCACCATGCCTGCGTAGTTCCTGCTCCTGCTTCAGAGCTCAGTTCAAAAGAGACTTCTTCAGGGAGTCCATCCCTATCTGTCCATCCCTAACTCACAACACCCTAGACCAGTGGTTCTCAACCTTCCTAATGCCGCGGCCCTTTAATAAAGTTCCTCATGTTGTGGTGACCCCCAACCATAAAATTATTTTCGTTGCTACTTCATAACTGTAATGTTGCTACTGTTATGAATCATAATATAAATATCTGATATGCAGGATGTATTTTCATTGTTACAAATTGAACATAATTAAAGCATAGTGATCAATCACAAAAACAATATGTAATTATATATGTGTTTTCCGATGGTCTTAGGCGACCCCTGTGAAAGGGTCATTCGACCCCTAAAGGGGTCGCGACCCACAGGTTGAGAACCGCTGCCCTATACGTTTTCCTGGCACTTACCTTTTATCACATGTTTAAGATCTATCCTTCTTGCTAGAATATAAGCTTCAGGAGGATAGCAATTTTGTTTGCTTTTTTTCACCATGCCTGCTTGGCACTGAGCAGGCTGCCTTTCATTTAATAATACTGAATACATTTATGTGTTGGATGAGTGAACGAATGAACCGTTTAATTCCCATGACTTGCTCCTTAGGCAGATAGAGGCAATGATAAGGGTCTCTGCGTCATTGTGGTTGACAACAGCTTGCTTTTCCTACTCACTCGGAAACCAAAACCAAAACAACAAGAAAAGAAACGAAAGCACCAACTTAAAAGAGAAAAAATGTCTGGCCCACATCCAGAGTGAGAAATAGGAGTTCTTGGTGAAGCTGATGGGTAAATGTTTCGGCCAGTGCAATAGACAAAGTAGAATGACTTTAAGAGAGATGAGCAAAGTTCCTTCTCTGTGTCCAATGTAGAGTTGTGTGTGTCCCCAAACGTGCAAAATGTGTCAATTAAAATAAGAGTCGATTCAAGTCAAGAAGCATCTGTCTTTTCTTTTAAAACTCCTAAGACTTCCATTTTTATATTGAAATCATCTCTCTCTCTCTCTCTCTCTCTCTCTCTCTCTCTCTCTTTACTGTGATCTAGTGTACAATAAAATAGCCAACTTAAAAAAAGTGAAGCCCTTTCTAATTGTGAGTCAAATCTCAAAGCCATAAAATAAAAGATTAATTAAATTAAAATATGTAAAAATTGAAACAATTTTGCATGGCAGAAACCCCTAAGCAGAAACAATATACAAATGGCACTGGGAAAGCTAGTTGCAATTTGTGTTACACAGTATTTATCTCTTATATATAAGGAGTGACTTGGAACTAATAAGAAAAAGACCAACAAGCAAGTATATAGAAAAATGGGCAAGAAATAGGTAAAGAGAATTCACAAACAAGGCAAAAATAATGGCATCTAAACTTATAACAAATTCCCCGGTTTCACTTTAAGAGAAACTACATCAGACACTATTTTCTACTTATGGTATTGACACAAATCCAAGTGGTTGATCCCTTCCTTATTCATGGTAAGGCTGCTGAGAAATAAGCCCTGTTATTCATTGCTTGTGGACATGTAAACTGGTGAACTCCCAGGGAGGACAATTTGACAATATCAATTAGCAATGCACATATCCTTTATGCCAGAAATTCCACTGGTAAGAATTTATCCTACAGTTGTACTAGTACATGTGTGAAGGGCCCATGCAAAAAGTGATAGCATTGTTTGTAACAGCAAAAGACTGGAAATTTTAGCACATTAATCAATGGGACATTTTATGGTTGACTTCTAAGGAGGGATTAACAAAGAGGTTCAAGATACAGTGTTAGTTAAAAAAAACATAAAATGCTTTTGGTGTCTGGCATGATTCATTTAGCATAATACCTTTGAAATCCGCCCATGTTGTTGCATGTATCAGTAGTTCATTACTTTTTTTAAATTGTTGACACTATTACAGACGTTCCTTATTTTCCCCCCTTTATCTATCTCTACCCAGCCCCATACTCCCCACCCCCGCAAGCCTCTGGCCATCACCACACTGTAGTCTGTCTATGGGTTATACATATATGTTCTTTGGCTAATCTCTTCACCTTCTTCATCCAGTCACCTCCATCCCCCTCCCCTCTGACCTCTGTCAGTATGTTCCATGGATCCAAGCCTCTGGTTCTATTTTGTTTGTCAGTATATTTTGTTCATTAGATTCCACATATAAGTGAGATCATATGGTATTTGTATTTCTCTATCTGGCTTATTTCCCTTAGCATAACACTCTCCAGGTCCATCCATGCTGTCACAAAAAGTAAGAGATCTTTCTTTTTCACAGCCACATATTATTCCATTGTGTAAATGTACCACAGCTTTTTTATCCACTCATCTACCGATTTTGGCTATCGTAAATAATGCTGCTATGAACATAGAAGTGCATGCAGTCTTTGGTTGGTGTTTCGGAGTTCTTAGGACATATTCCTAGAAGTAGGATCACTGGATCAAAGGGCAGTCCATTTTTAAATTTTTAAGGAATCTCCATACTGTGTTCCACAGTGCCTGCACCAGTCTGCATTCCCACCAACAGTGCACAAGGATTCCTTTTTCTCCACATCTTCGTCAACACTTGTTGCTAGTTGATTTATTGATGGTAGCCATTCTGACAGGTGTGAGGGGGTACTTTTAATTGCTAAGTGATATTCTACTATATGGAAATATCATAGTTTGTTTATCTCTTCCCCAGTTGAGGGCATTTGGTTTCTTCCAGTTTTAGCAATTACAAATAAAGCTGCTGGCCCTAGCCGGTTTTGCTCAGTGGATAGAGCATCGGCCTGTGGACCAAAGGGTCCCAGGTTCGATTCCAGTCAAGGACAGATACCTTGGTTGCAGTCTCCTCCCCGGCCCAGGCCCTGGTTGGGGTGAGTGCAGGAGGCAACCAATGGATGTCTTTCTCTCACAGATATTTCTCTCTGTCTTTCCCTCTCTCTTCCACTCTCTAAAAATCAATGGAACAGTATCCTCAGATGAGGATTTAAAAAACAAAACAAAAAACAAATAAAGCTGCTGTACATGGTCAATAACAGGTTTTTGTGTAAACATAGGTTTTCGTTTACATGAGTAACCATCTAGGAGTAATATTGCTGGGCCATGTGGCAAGTGTATATTTAATAGAATGAGTGTGTCACTAAGTGACTGTATCATATTGCATTCCCACCATCAATGTATGAGAATTCCAGTTGATCCACATCTTTGTCAATATTTGGCATGGCCATATTTTTTATTTTAGACTTTCTAATAGGACTGTACTAAGATCCCATTGTGGTTTCAATTTGTATTTTTCAAATGACTAATAATATTTAGCAACTTTTCATGTCTTATTTGCCATAGATCTTCTTTTGTGAAGTGAGTACTCAAATATTTATTCTTTTTTATTGGGTTGTTGCTTACGTATTGCTAAGTTCTGAGAATTCTTTATAAATTCTGATACAGGTCTTTCATCAGACATGTGATTTGCAAATATTGCAAAGGCTTGTATTTTTATTGTCCAATCCCCTGCCCCTGTTTTTCCAGAACAAATCATTGGAAATATTTTATTTGCTCCAATAAATTGCCTTAGTTTATTTTGTTGAAAATCAATCGAAGAATATGTGCAGGTCTATATTCTGATTCATTACTCTATTTGTTAATATTTATGCCAGTGTCACTGAGTCTTGATTACTGCAGCTTCACAGTAAGTCTTGAAATTAGGTAGTAAGTCCTCCAAATTCATTCTTCTAGCTCAAAATTATTTTGGCAGTTCTAGGTTCTTTGCAGTTCTATCTACATTTTAGAATCATCATCACTTTCCTCAATCTCACTTATGTGGACTCTAATGAACAAAATAATCTGATGAACAAAATAGAAACAGAGGAATGGATACTAGTACATGGAACAGGCTGAGAGCTGTCAGAGGGGAGGGGGAAGAAGGGACTGGATGAAAGAAGGTGAAGGGATTAGCCAAAGAACATATATGCATAGCCCATGGACAGATAACAGTGTGGTGATGGCCAGGGGGATGTGGGGGTTGGGACTGGGTAGAGGTGGTCAAAGAGGTGGGGTGGAATTGGGATATTTGTAATAGTGTCAACAATAAAGTTAAAAAACCACCTTGAATTTTATTGGAAATGCTTTGAATGTCTTTCAAGGAAAGAGAAGTGTCTGTCAAGGAATTTGCCCAATTAATCTAAGTTGTTAAACTTTATGGGCATAAAGTAGTTTGTAATATTTCGTATTACCCTTTTAATGTCTATAGGATCTGTAATCACATGTCCTCTTTCATTCCTGATATTTATAATCTGTGTTCTTATTCTTTCTTCCTCAGTCTTGCTAGGAGTTTATTAATTTTACTGATGTTTTCAAAGAATAAGCTCTTGTTTTGCTAAATTTTTTCTATTTTTTTGTTTTCTTATTTTATGTCATTGGATTTTGTTTTTATATTTCGTTCTATTTACTTGGTAATTAATTTGCTCTCTTCTTTCTAGTTTCTTAAGGCAGAAACATAGATCACTGAATTTTGCCCTTTTTTTTTCTTTCTAATATAAGCATTTACATTCGTAGATTTTCCACTAACTATAGCTCTAGCCATATCCCACACATTCTGACATGCTGTATTTTCTTTAGCATTTATTTTGAAATATAATTTTCCTTTTAATCTCTTCTTTGGTCCATGTGTTACTTAAAAATGAATCATTTGGTTCTAAAATATTTGAATATTTTCTAGATATCCTATTACTATTAAGTTCAAACTTAATTTCATTGTGGTTGGAGAATATACTTTTATTTCAGTCTTTTAAAATTTTTTGGGTTCTTTCACAGTTCAGGATATGATGTATCCTGGTAAATGTTTCATCTACACTTGAATATAATGTATATTCTGCAATGATTTCATGTGGCCTGTAAATATCATTGAGATCAAGGAGACTGACAGTGTTTGGATAGTCTATATACACCACTTGCTCTATCAAAACGAAGGTTAAGACCTCCAATCATAATTTCAAATTTACCTAATTCTCCACTTAGCTCTATTAGTTTTTGCTTCATGTATTTTAAATTTCTGTTTCTAAGTTAATACATATTTATAATTGTTAAATCTTCCTAATGAAATGACCTTTTTATTATTATAAAATGTATGTTTTTATTCCTGCTATTATTCCTTATTAAGACATCTTTGTTTGGTATTATATAGCCACATTAGCTTTCTTAGGCTCAGTTTGCAAGGTATATTTTTCCTATCCTCTGTTTTCAACCTAACTTTATATTTAAGGTGTATGTGTTATAGATAGCAAATAGTTATGTTTTGCTTTTGCAATCCAGTATAAAAATCACTGCCTCTTAATTGCAGGTTTAGTTTATTTAAAATAATTTTTTTATTTATTTCAGAGAAGAAGGAAGAGGGATGAGAGAGAATCATTGATCAGCTGCCTCTTGCACACTCCTTACTAGGGATCAAGCCTGCAACCCGGGCATGTGCCCTGACTGGAAATCATGGCCTCCTAGTTCATAGGTTGATGCTCAACCACTGAACCATGCCAGCTGGGCAAGTCTATTTATTTTTAATGCAATTATTGATAAGGTTGGATTTAAGTCTACAGTCTTGCTATTTGTTTCTATCTGTCTTTCTTCATTCTCTATTCTCTTTTATTTCCTGTTAGGCTAATTAAGTCTTTTTAAATATTACATTTAATTCCTTTATTAGTTTTTTAGTCATTTCTCTAGGGATTGAAATATGCATTGATTACTAATGGCAGTCTACTTAGAATTAATATTGTACCACTTCATATAAAGCACTTAGAAAAGTATTCCATTATCTCTGTGTCCTTTGTGCTATTCTCATCACATAGTTCCCATCTGGCACACAGTAGGAACATGATAAATACACATTGGATGCATGTATGTCAGGTCAGGGTGAAACAGCTATGAGAAGGAAATGCCACATTATAACTTCAACCACAGTCATGCTGTTTTTTAAGCCCAACTTTGGTGTAGAGATCATCATTCTCAATTCTCTACTTACTGAATATCAGGGGGTACAGTTGTGACAGAGCAGAAGGAAGAGTAAAATTAGAGTCAGGACTCTTTGTTGCAAGTTCTAGAAACCCAAGTCAAACTAGTTTAGCTAAAAACAAAGGAAAAGGACAGGTATTTATCAGCTTTCAAAAATGAGAAGTTAAAGAATGCTGCATCCAGGGATTCAAACAGTGTTATCAAGCCTCTTCACTATATCTTTATCTTCTCTCTCACCTCTGTTTGTCTCTGCTTCTCTTTATGTGTTGGCTTTATTCTCTCTGCTGGATGTAGATTCTCTTCATAGGACAGGACAGATATTTTTTGAAAACCCTATGTCTGGTCTCTAGTTTTCTCCAGCTCAGCAAAGTTACAGTGTTCTGATTGGCTCAGGTTAAATCACATCTTGCATGAACCAATCATTCATGGCATACTAAGGAATGTAGTACTGTGATTGACAAAGACTAAGTCATAGGCTTTCTTGATAGTTGGTCAGGGGATAACTGATATTCCCAACAGGCTCTCATGGGATGAGGAATGAGTTCCTCAAAGGAATCTGAAAAAGAAAAAAAGGGAAAGTCTGTTGGGCAGACAAAAATGAACTATTCGAGGCTATTATAATCTCTCTTTCTCTTATTAAAAAAATGATTTTAGAAAGAGAAAGGAAGAAAGGAAGGGAGGGAGGGAGAGAGAAAGAGAAAGAAGAAGAAAAAGAGAAAGAGAGAAACATTGATTTGCCACTCCACCTATCCATGCATTCATGTATGTGCCCCAACTGGAATCAAACAGGCAATTTTGATGCATGGGACCACACTTTAACAGATTGCACTGCCCAGCCAGGGCCTGTAATCTCCTTTAAAGTCCTGACTCCACTATCTTCTGTATGACGTTAGCCAAACCACTTCCTTCTGTAGCTTCATTTTCACATCTGCACAATGAACTCTGAGATTTCTTCTATCTCTAAGGTTGGAAGCAATATAAATGTCTCTCAAAAGTGAAATGAATAAATCAAAGAATATTCATATAATGAAATACAACACATTAACAAAATGAATTTTTTAAAATTCATTTTTGAATTAAAGTTACATATTTCAACATGGATAAATATAAAAAACCTAATGTTGGTTGAAAGTGCAATTTGAAAAAGACTAGATATAGTATTATACCATTTAAATAAAATTTTAGAATACAAGATAAAAATATAAGAGCATGATTAAGCCCAAATTTGGGACTATGCAATGGATGGAGGGATAAGAATAGGAGGTGGGAAGAATACAGAGGGAGCTTTGACTCTTTAATATCTGTAATGTTTTGCTGCTTAAAAATATGATATAATATTATAACGTGATAAAATTGAGTGGCAGGGCATGACTATTTGTTACTTTATACACTAAACTTTTCTGTATGCTTAAAATATTTCAAAATAACAAAATAGCTATCAATACAATACTAAATGTTCCAGGCACTCATCTAATGACTTTACACAAATCAACTCATTTAATCTATATATTCTTTCTCTATGGGAGGGTACATATGGGAAATTTTTGTCATTGCACAGGCAAATGGGTACAAACTCTGCAAGTGTGGGACGTAGTATAGTAATAGAGGCCCAGAATGCTAGGCCAGGGCTGAAGGAAGTCCAAAAAGATTACAAGGGAGAGAAAGACACCTCTGAGCTGAGTTTTAGGAAGGCCAAGAGCAAACTGGGAGGTTAGAGGGAGGAGCCTAAAAGTAGGGAACCAGCCATGAGGCTGTCCAGCAGAGGAGAGGGAATGAGGGTGGTGGCTGAGAGGTCGACCAACAATGCTGAGAACGAAGCTAAGTGCTTTTAAATTTGGTATCTTGTTTATTCCCCACCAAATCCCTATAAGGTAAATATGCAATGCCTATTTTGTTGATGAGGAAACTGAATTCCTATTGTCTACTCTCTGAGACCTGATTCCTGGTGAAAAATTGCTCTGCTCTAGAAGGGAAACAAATCTCTGACACTCATTTGCCTTCTGTTGGCTCTTCGCAACTTGCACTGTTTCTGAGAACTTCCCTGCAATGACCTAAAAATAAATCTTTCTTTTTGCTAAATATAGACAGTGAAATTACTCATTATTAGATAGTTCTTGCCTTAAAAAAATCTGCAGAGAGATTCCTGTAATGGTAGAGTAGGGAAGGAAATAGCCCCATTTCTTTAAAAAAAATTAATGGAACTGTTAGAAGTGACTACTGCATTCAAGTTTCATGAGGAGAGCGAACCCCCCGTAAAACTGTGGTTTCAGGAAGTTTGCTTTGGTGGTGCTGTGCCTCTCTGCCCAGGACTCCTAGGAGGAGACATGGCTTCCTGGAGGTTTCTCCGGGCAGTGAGGAGCACCTTCCAGTGAGGACCAGCTGCAGGCCAAGCCTGGGTGGGACAGGTCCTGCCCTCCGCTGCTGACAGCTTAGTAATGGATTAACAGCAGGTCACAGAAAAACCTTCACAATTTACGCTCATAAAATTAAGTTTCTGTCAGCTTGCCTGTCATCACATTACAGGAAACAGCTGGGTAGGCTTTTATGAAATCTGGACGGTATGTTTGGGATAATCTGACATAAAAATAGGCTCCGTGGAGTACACAAAATTTAACTTTGTGTGTGTGTGTGTGTGTGTGTGTGTATGTGTGTACATTTCAAATAAATGGGCAACTGCCCTTCATTGCACCTGAAACTAAATAGAACGAGTCTGTAGGACTGCCAGCTGGGAGAAGCATGGCATGATAACACTATTAAGAATAGATGTTTAATAAATTGGCAACTGCCCTTCATTGCACCTGAAACTAAATAGAACGAGTCTGTAGGACTGCCAGCTGGGAGAAGCATGGCATGATAACACTATTAAGAATAGATGTTTGCCCTGGTCGGGTGGCGCAGTTGGTTGGAACATCATCCTATGCACCAAGAGGTTGTGGGTTTGGTTCCTGGTCAGGGCACATACCTAGTTAGTGCTCTGGTTGGGGAGCATATGGGAGGCAACTGATCGATGCTTTGTTCTCACATAGATGTTTCACTCTCTCCCTTCCTCTTTCTCTAAAAATCAATAAAAAATCCTCAATAGCTAAGATTTGGAAACAGCCTAAATGCCCATCAGCAGATGAGTGGATTAGAAAACTATGGTACATCTACACAATGGAATACTACGCTGCTATAAAAAAGAAGGAATTCTTACCATTTGCAGCAGCATGGATGGAACTGGAGAGCATTATGCTAAGTGAAATAAGCCAGTCAGTGAAAGAAAAATACCACATGATCTCACTCATTTATAGATAATAAAGAACATTATAACCTGATGAACAAAAAGATAGAAAGAGAGGCAGAGAAGCATCGAATAGACTGTCAAATTACAGCGGGAAGGCTAGGGAGGGTGTGTGGAGGGGTAAGAGATCAACTGAAGGACTTGTATGCATGCATATAAGCATAACCAATGGACGCAAGACACTGGGTGGGGTGGGGTGTAATACTTTAAACAATAAAATAAAATAAAACAAAAACATATCCTCAGGTGAGGATTAAAAAAAAAACCACCACGAGATGTTTGTTGAATGCTTACTATGCATTAAGATAAAGTAGACAGAGGACAAAAACAGTAGTTTTACATAGGAGCCTCAATGTAAATGATGTCCCTACTTATTGATACTTATTAGCAATGAACTATTTGCATCTGATCAGGACAAATATGTGGAGTGTTCCAGGATGAGTGGCAGCAGGAATTTATCTATCTTACTATACATCATAATTCTCCTGAGCAATGTCAAATAGCCTGTTACTTCTACCACCACCATTAATAATAGCTACCATTTGCCATGTGCTTGTTATGTGCCAGGCAATGAGCCACATGCTTGCATATTGGTTCTCTTGTTTATTCCTCACAACAACCTAGGAGGTAGGTACTATCATGATGCCCATGTTATAGAGAAGGAAGGTGAAGCTGAGTAAGTGACCACTGATATGTGCTAGGCTGCCATGAGAATGATAAAACTTCCTCAAACCCAAATCATATGCATGGGATGACAAAAGATGTGTGATTTATGTTTTTGTAAGAGTTTTAGCAAGGTATACAAATTCACATGTAATTATTCAATAACGAATCATTTTTACTAAAAATATTAAAATAACATCAGATTAACACTGTCCTTGAAAAGTCTGGGTTGGAGGGTTACTGGTTTGGGGTCCAGAGCGGGAAATCACCTTAGTCAGAGGGGATCAGGTCCTGCTCCTTGATTTCTCCTGGACCACTTCCACCCTGTCCTGGGCATCTCTGCCCAGATTTCTATGGTTTCCGCAATTCTAGTCTCCCTCTTCCATTGCCAGACCTGAAATTCAGATCCAATCACACTCCTCTTCTACGAAGAAATCTTTAATGGTTCATTATCTCCAGAATCAAATCCAAAATGTTTGACACAGCTTTTGGGGCTTTTCATAGTGTGGTCACAGCCCACATAATCAGTCTCTACCCAACCTCATACTGAGACTAATTTTAAAGTAATTTAAATTAAAAGGAATTTTTAAAATTCTAAAATTTTATTTAAATAAAATAACACTTAAACCCCTTTTACACTTGTAGTGTGCATCAGTTTAGAAAGTTCACATCATTTAATATGCATGTCACCCATACCAGTCTGGCAAGAGGTGTGAAATACTTTTTGAAACCAACTTTTAATTTTAGAATAGATTTAGCCCCACACCCAGTTTTCTACTATTATTTATATTTTGCTTTCATGTGGCACTTTTGACATAGAATTGAGACCATGATATTAGCTGAAGTCCATACTTTATCCAGATTTTCCTAGTTTGGTTTTCCCTGCTGTGTCAGGATCCCAGCCAGGAAGGCATGTGACATTGAGTTATGGTTTGTTAGGTTTCCCTTGGATGTGATGGGTTTTCAGCTTTTCCTTTTTTTTTTTTATGATCTTCACAATTTTGAGGAGTATGGGTCAGGGATTTTGTAGAATGTCCCTCATATGAGATTTTTCTCATGGTTACACATTTCTAGGTGGAAGACCATACAGAAGGATTGTCTTTCTCTGCATATCATACCAAGCAAGGGTGCATACGATCGAGACGGCTTGTCACTGTTGACACTGACTTTGATCACCTGGCCAAGGTAGTTTGTCAGGTTTACCCACCATATTGTTTTCCCTTTTTTTCCTCACTGTACTCTTTGGAAGGAAGTTACTGTACACAGCCCACACTTAAGGAGTGGGGAGTTACACTCTTCCTTCTTGAGAACATCTACTTAAATTATTTGGAATTCCTCTGCATGGGAGATTTTATCCCCCCCCCCCCATGTATTTATTCATTCCATCATTATTTATATCAGTGTGGATTTATGAGTATCTTATACTTTGGGTTCAAATTCAATACTACTTTATTTATTCCTCACGCTATTGTGACTTTGGCTGCAGAGAGCTCTTTCATTTGGCTTGTGTGTGCCTTTGACAGGCTCATCACGTATATTCCCTGCCCCAGTTCTAGGATTAGTCATTTCTCCAAGCAGCCCTGGTTCCTTTTTGGAAAATGGTGTTAGAAGCCAAGATCTGGGCCTGGGTATGCTCACTGCCACTGGGATGCCATCACTCCTGGGTCATTTTAGCTGAAATAGCTGCTTATCCCTATGTTATGTTGGAGAACAGTGAGGTTCCAAGAGACTTCCATCATTTATTGAAGACGCTGAAAACTTCATACAGCCTCATTGCCTTTGAGTATCTCTGTGTAGTGAAGTAACTTCTGTGGTCCATCTTGTGAGTTCCCTCCTCTGACATGCCCTCACCTCTTCCCCATCAGTCAATGTTTCTTCCCCATGCTCCCTCTGCACTTTGCTGATACCACCAAGAAGCACTCATCACAGCATATGCTAGAGTTAGTTAACGTCTGTCCATTCTGCTGCCCGATGTTGCTCATCTAGCACAACCAGGAGATGCTCATAAATATTGACAGAGCTGTTTTTACATACACAGATAATGTCTGAACTAGAAAACAAAGAATGAGCAGAGGATGTCTTATAAGGTACCTGAAATCTTCTTGCCTCTGCCCTCCTCCTTTCTAATTTAGAGTTCTTCCTTTTGGTTAAGATTTATGGCCTTATGTGTGGTAGTCAAGGCCATAGGGTCCTTGAAGGTCACCTCAGCAAGACTGTCTTGGTTGTAGTCCTGTAGCAGGTGTTCCTGAACATGACTGCACATTAGAATCGCGTGAGAGCTTGTCGGTATGTAGAGTCCTTTCCCTCACCTCCACTCCAGAAATTTGATTTCAGAGTCTGGAATGGGACCTGTATTTAACATCCTCCCCCAGAAGAAAGAAGGCTGGCAAAGCCAAAGCAGGCTGTCTGCAATGACTAGTTTTGGAACTTCTGTGAAATACAACCTGGCCAATGCAATCTGTAATATCTGAACTGTTTAAAAAATGCTACTAGAACTTAGATATCTTCTTGCATAATGGATATGCAGGGCAACCAAAACCTATAAAATTAAGCAAGGAGAGAGATTAACTCTAGATGAACCTCTGGGAGACTTTTTGTTATTATAACCTTAAAATTCCCTTTACAAGGTTAAACTGTGTGAAACCAAGTTCAAAAGTGACAATTTGTAGTTTGATAACCAGGCAGTCCATCTAGTCTCAACGTTCGTGATTTCTTTGAAGCTCCCTCATTTTGTGCTGTGGTTCTGAGCAATATGCGGAGAACAAAAGACTAGTTAACTGGGTATAACCTGTCAGTCATTGCAGCTTTTCCAAAGTTGCTTAGTAATCAAGTCTTGCTCATCTTCCACAAGCAGACTGTTTTTACAGTAAACCTGTCTTCTGGAAAAAGTCCTTTTTTCAACTAAAGTTATGAATGACTTTCCTTCATCCTTTTCTCCCTTCCCTTCCCTCTTTCCCTCTTTCTACATTCACAAAACTCATTTGTTTAAACTATGTGCATTAACTGAATAGAGTAAAACCTTAATCTTAGACTATATTAAAAAGAATTGTGGCTTATAGCTTTCAACTATACTCAGTGACACAAACGAAGCTGAAAACGTAATAACAGAAATATTGGTGTGATGAGGTTTTCCAAAGTGAAGGATCAGAGAAGATCAAACTAATAATTAGTTTAAATGCATGGTTTCTAGTTAATTGTTTTTTTTAACAAAAATTAGTGTTGCTGATGTCTTAAAATATTTTTTATTATAGAAGAATACTCCTCTCACAAATTATAAAAATATTTAATTATTTTGCTTAGTGAGATAATTTTTTTTTATGTCAGGAAAAGTAAACATTTTAGTCCCCCCAAATGACCACATATCATACTGACTTTTGTGATGATAACAATGACAACAATAAAAAGTCCATGACTATAAGTGCCTACCACGTCCCAGTCACTTTACATTCATTATTCTACCCAACTGTCATATGGACCCCATGAGGTAGGCAGATACCATTATTATTCCCATTCTCAGAGAGGTTAAATAATCGACCTGAAGTCAAACTGCAAAAATGGGAGACTTGGCTTGACTATGTAGCACAATGGACCAAGCTTTTGACCTTGCGTTGTAGCATCCCCAGTGACCCATACAGGTGCTGGGACTATGCACATTGACATGATGATGATAATGATAGAAAGAGATGTATTTTCTGGGAAGTAGGAGAGGCATCCTACATACAAAATATCTAAAGTTTCTCAAATTTTCACCAAAGAGTGACACCAACAAGATGGTGGAATAGGAGTTTTCAGCTGTCATCCCCACACAGAACATTGATTTTGGCAACCCCCATGGAATGTGAGTACCTATGTGGGAGCCCAGGAGTCCAGCGGTAAAGTTCCAGGACACCAGTGGGGCAAAAATAAATAACATAACATAACATAACATAACATAACATAACATAACATAACATAACATCACATCACATCCAAGTATAGACACATTGAAGAGGGTAAAAAGAATAGTTTCACTTTATCCACATCACCCTTTTCCTACAAGTATAGACACATTGAAGAGGGTAAGAAGAATAGTTTCACTTTATCCACATCACCCTTTTCCTAAGGTGCCTCCAAGTTGCTTAGCCTGATGGTGGGACCCCAACCTCTCCCGCTGGCCACAGCCAGGGACCACAGGGGGTGGCTAGAAGAGTCTTCTGGTTTTTCTTAAGATGCATATCCTGCAGGCCATCCACAAACAAGATGCATCTCAAAAGGCAAAAGGTAAGCCACTATAATTTTTAAAAATATTTGTATAAATAAGGCCAAATAAAACTGTCACCTGCAGACTGGGGCTGGATTGTAGAGCCAGATGGTTGCCCCTCCTACCCATCTCTATTTTGTTGGACTTCATCACCATGAGGGTTCCCTTCAACCTCAAGAGCTTAAGAGAGTAAGATCTTTTGGCATTGCCTTGCAGAACTGGTGGGGGAAAGGTTTCCGGGTTCTGAGTGACTTGTAAAGGGAAAAATATATATAAGCAGATGATTTAATTACCAGCCCTTGAACTGTTTTATTTTTGTAGCAGCAATTAAGTCATACAAACCAGTGACATAGTCAAGTGATTACTCTTTGAACATGGGAGAAGAGGAGAAAGAAAGAAAGAAACATACACACACACACACACACACACACACACACACACACACACACACACTCTGACTTCATATTATGGCTTCAAGTCAGACTGCAAAGAAGGAATCTGTGAAATTCAAGATCTTTGAGTCTATTATTTCTCTTTGCTATTATTTCTGAAACAAGACCTGGGAAAAATCAATTCAGGTTCTGGAAGAATATTACTTTAATTTTCTAAATAAAATTGTCAGGAAGTCTGAGTTAGAAGAGGAGGAAAGACAGATGACTATCACCCACATAAAAATTAAATGAATAAATTAAATGAAGCAAAGTGCATTTATATTACCAAAACTCTGGTCATGAGACAAAACACATCTTTTGGCACAAACTCAAAGGGGTTTATAAAACAAACCAAGCAATGATGAGGTAATGCCCCTGAAAATAAACTCTCCCTTGAATGTTAGAAAAATCAGTGCTAGAGAAATCAAACAAAATTATTTTATTTTGATGCAAAGATAGCCTGAATGCTTTTAATGAGACTTCACCATAGAACATGTGATTTTCTTTTTTTTTTAGATGTATTTTTATTGATTTCAGAGAGGAAGGGAGAGGGAGAGAGAGATAGAAACATCAATGATGAGAGAGAATCATCGATTGGCTGCCTCCTGCATGCTCCCCACTGGGGATCGAGCACGCAACCATGGCATGTGTCCTGACTGGAACTCGAACAAGGGACCCTTCAGGCCACAGGCCAATGCTCTATCCACTGAGCCAAACCAGCCAGGACGAACATGTAATTTTCATAAACATTGAACTTATATGTTCCCTCTTCAAGTAACTGACATACGATTTTTGAAAAATGAAGAAGCTCTTGGAAAAATCATTATATCCAACAATAATGACATAGTGACTTTTTGGTCCTCCTTTCCCATGAACCATAAATCCAACCTGCCTCTATGTCAATCTCTACCAGACTTCAAAAGAATAGCAAAGAAATCTGAAGAAGAAGGTAATAACACTAATATGAGTCTTCCCTGCAAACATTCAAATGGGTCACAGTCTGGAGGGACTATGCCATTGCTACTAAGCTTTTGGCCTATTAAGGGACTTTAATTCTTAATCTTTAAGTTTTTATCCTTCCCTCTTGGTTAGCAGAAGCCCTTAGGAGGTTTTTCCAGCTAAATTGCTGGCATGGTGAGAATCAGGGAGGAAAGTCTATGGCTGTGTGTAGGATACAAACAGATGTTGCCTTGACTCTCTCCCCTTACCAGGTAAATGCCATTTCATCTTCTGGGTGGAGAATCAGATGAAGCTGAGTTTTGGCATTCAATTTGACAACGTCGTTGAGTGCTTACTCTGTGACAAGTGCATACTAGACATCGTGTCTGTGAATGCTCACCTGCTCTAGGTGGTAAGCTTGCCACCTGGGGATAAAATAGCTTTATTTTTTTGACACATATAAACCTTATTCCCCCTTAGGTATGAATGATTCCTGGCTGCCTGATTTAGGCAGGGTATCTCCTCTTGGTTAGGACTTATTCTGAATTTCTGCCTCCTGAATCAAAACGTATTCTCACTCTGTCTCATTCCCTTCTGATTTTGCTCCCAAGTGACAAGAGCTAGTCGAATCCATGACCTTCCTGAGCTAGAAGAGATCTCAAAGCTCATACAGTTCAACATTCTCATTTTATACATGGCAGGGAACAGATCCTGAAATGTTAGTTCAGTAAACATTTAGTAAGCGTCGTTTTGGGGCCAGTGAGGGTGCCAGCACCTGAGGCTTGCACATACAAGTAAGACAAGATTCCTGCCATGATTATTGTCAGAATAGAATTGCAAATAGGTAATTAGAATACTTCAAGTGCTCAGAGAGAGGTATGCTTAGGCTATTATGGTACTCGTGGAAAGGACAGAAGGGACAGCTTCTCAGAGATGATGTCTAGGCCAAGTTATAAAGGATGACATGGAATTGGCAAAGTAAATGCTGGGTGAGGAAAGGCAAAGGGACACTTCAGAGAAAGGCCTGAGCAAAGACATGAATAGACTTAGCTTGGTGTTTGTGCATGAGCATGAACTACAGGGAAGTTGGGTTGCTCCAATGATAGGCATTTGTGTATGAGTGTGAAATATAGGGAACTTGGGTTGCTGGGATGATAGTGAGGTTGAAAAGCAGGCAGCGTGCCTTGCATGTCACTTAGAGGCCTTGGACTTGATCCTGCAGATAATGAGGTTGGGGTGGGGGAGACAGGAGGAGTGGGTGTGACAATGAAAAATTCCAAGCTGAGACATGGTTAGATTTTCATTTTAGCTGAATCATCATGGGAACCATACAAAATGGATCTGAAGATAGACCAGAGGTAGGAGAACCAGAGAGTCCAGGATCCTGGTTTCTTCCTTCTGTGCCCTTAGTTCCTCCTTCCCACACCATGTGGCCTCCATGGACGCAGCTGGAAGCAAATGCCTTGAGAAAGCCCTAAGTGATTCCCTTGGCTTTGTAGGCATCTATTTTGCCTGATGGACACCCATTCCTTTATCTGATGGTAACAACATTCCAAATTCCTTCTTGGGGAACAATCACTATCCCACATTCAATCTGAGCTGTCAAGGGAGGATGACCACTACCACAGGCTCCAGGAGTTGGTATCTGACCCCATTCTAGCTAATCAATATATCCTATAATGTGATTGGCTCAGTGATGTGACCCAGGCCAGGCCAAGGAGACTCGGTTGTAGCATGGATTTTTTTTTATGTGAATCCCATATTTGAATTCCATATTTGGCTTAAGACCACTTGTAGCTATTTAAAAGTTCCTAACAAATACACCATGAAACATTTCTGAATTCTTCCTATGTCAAAGGCATTGTTTTATGTGAATCCCATATTTGAATTCCGTATTTGGCTTAAGACCACTTGTAGCTATTGAAAAGTTCCTAACAAATACACCATGAGACATTTCTGAATTCTTCCTATGTCAAAGGCATTGTTTTGGGATGGGCTCTACATGGAGATTCCAAGAGCTATTGTATGGTGGGGACCAGGATATTTGGGACTTATATCTAAAGGATGATTGTTTTCTACTTTGGCCAATCCTGAAAGCCAGCCCTTACCTCTAGATCCAAATGATCATAGTAACACAAACTTATTAAAATATAAGCCTTGTGAAATTACTGGCTTCCTTGGCAGGTGGGATGTGTGGTAAAACATACAAAGGTAAGGCGTAGGGGACCTCAATGGCTCGGTCTCTTTCTGTGGGTTTCTCTTCTTATCTAAATCACTGTCCCTGGTACTGAGGGAGACACTCAATGATTACTGGTTGATTGAAGGGATGACTGAGTGAGCTCTGTCATTGGTCCCCCTACACTGTAGTTTGAGGTCTTAAGGAGAACAGTTGTCCTGAAAGAAAATAGGTCAGTAGCAGCTGAATCTTCTCATTCAGGTTACCATGGGCAGAACGGATGCTGAGCAAGAGTGTTTGGAAATCTGAGAACAAGGAGGGGCAGGACCAACACCAGCCAAGATCTCGAGGAAGACAGCGGAAGCTATCTTCTTGCCCACTCATCGACTGCCACAGATTTACCAGAGAAACATTTAGAAAACCTCGTGAGGCATAAAGAAGAACAAAAATATTGCCATAGTCCCATTATACAGAGCTACCTACTGGTAACAGTTTTTGTGTATTGACTTCTAGGTTTCTTCCCCATGTAATACATTCATGCATACCTGTAAATGTATAGAGACACCCAGGGCACTGGATCCTGCCCTGTTGCTTTGTCCCTGGCTTTTTCCACTGCACAGGGTATCTTGGGTATTTCCCTCATGCATAGCATTCTTAAGCAGGCTAGATTAACCGCCAAACTGTTCCAAGATGCCCTTATCTGACTCCCACATTTCTAAGTGTGTGCCAGCTGCTTAAAGCAGTTTTCTCTTGGCCACTATTCCAGGGGAACATCTGCTGGCTGCGTCTTTCTCCATCTTCTTCAGCAGTCAATCAATGCACTGATCCCAGAAAAATTACAGGGCCAGGTCAGAGATAAATCCTATGGACAGGAGGATGGAGAAGTACCTACTTCAAACATGTATGTAATGCTAGTAGCACAACCATTCAAATTATTGTTGTCTGATATCATCATCCACCCCCTTAAAAACGCTCCTTGGCTGCCCATTGCTTTTAGGATAATCACCTAAATCACTATCGACAGGAAGCCCTGGGTAGTTTGGTCCCTGGAGACCTCCCTGGCACCCCCTCCCCTGCCTGCTCTTGTGGACTGGCCTTTCTTCCTCATTCCTAGCACTATTAGTCTCTTTCAGGCCTTAGGGCCTTTCCTCGGCCTCTGCTGACTCTCTTGTTAATGCTGTTTGACTATTTAAAGTCCTAATCACCCTTCAGCCCTAGCTCCATCTACACGTCTTCAGGGAAGTCACCCTTAGGAGCAGATGGGGTCCCCTGTGTTTTATTCCTTGCAGCTGCCCTTCACTGCACTCATCATATTTGCAAATGCATACCAACCTATGTGATTGCTTGCTTGAATCTCTACCTTTCCTCCTAGATGGCAAATTCCATGAGGGCAGGAATGGTGTCTGTGCTGGTCATTCGAGAATTTTTTTAGTGCCTAGGTCATTGCTGAGCATGTAGTAAGTTCTCAATAAATCACGGAAGGAAGGAATATATTGCTATCATTGTCATTTGGGCGGGGAAGAGGAGGGAGGCACACGGAGAAGACTCAACTTCATTGCTGTCCCTTTCTTCTGCCCTCAACTCTGTTGATTTCTCCAGCACTCTCCCGCTGTAAGCCTCCAGAAAGGATTCCAAACCCCTTTATGTGTCCTCCCTCCTCTATTTCCCTGCTAGAGACAGGAGGCAGGAGGAAGAGGAGTCAGGACCATGGTGTTTTGTTTTTAAAACACACATATAAATCCCTCCCCCAAATTCTCAGAAAGCCCTGCGTCTACCAGAGCAAGCAGAGACTGGCTTGTAAAATTAATCAAGGTCATGGAGGCAGAAGAGATAAAGGTTCTGCCGTGGGAACCAGATCAACTCAACTTCGTGGATCTAGTACAGCCCTACCCCCCTCCACCGCCCACCTTTTCTAATTCATCAAGTCAGAAATTACAGGAGGAAAGTAGTTACTTATTTTCCCTCTTCCTGACGGGAGCTCTGGTTTTCTACCTTTCTTTTGGAGACATGAGGTTCATTATTATGATAACACCTCTAAATAGTGCTTCCCTTCGAGGGTGAAGAGTTTCCCATCCATGCGCTCACAGGACAGTGCAACAAAGTGGCCCACTCCAGAATGTATTTTGTCCTTTGCTGCTGAATATCACTTTGAATTTGTGTGTCTGAAGTGTGTCTCCACCCAGTCTCTCAGAAGGATCATATCTCTCATAACTGCTAAGCACTTGCCACGGCTTTACATAGTCACTTCTAGGCTCAGAAACCACCAATGACTCCTTTTTGTTAGAGAAAAATCCAAGTTCTTTGCCTGACATCCAAGTCCCTTCCGGCCCAGGCTTCCTCTCCAATGTCCTCTTCCGGAAGGTGACTACACAGGAAAGTTCCACCCTGACACACATTGCCCCCCAACTGCTACTTTGTTGCTTGCCTTTTAGATAGTGCTGACCCTCGCCCCCTCCCGGCGAGAATGCCTGTTGTCTTCTCCTCCATGTCTGAGCAGCACCCACCCCATTTTTCTGGGATCAGCACAAGCCTTGGCTTCTCCAGTAACTTCTTTCCAGCTACCTCAAACCAAAGCCAGCAACATCTCCCCCTACTCCCCCCCGCCCGGTGATCTCATTCACATGGACTCTCAGCAGCATTTAACCCTGTTGTTGACCTCTCTTGTCCCTTTTGTCTCTGTGACATCCACCTGTCCTCCTCCACCTCCTTTGTGGATACATACTTTTCTACCCAGCCACTAAAGGTGGAATTCTCCAAGGATGGCTCTAGGCTCTCTTTCTCTCTCCTCTCATTTTTAACCTATGTGCAAATGACTTACAAATTTGTATCTCCATTCTAGATATTTCCTCTGTGTTGTAAACTCTTATATCCAACTCTCAATAGTATCTCACCCCCAGTATGACCAAGACAAGTTTATGACCTTTCCCCTACTCCCCACTTTCCCTGCCTTCAATCTTGCCCCTTCTAGAGTTCCTTCTCTCAGTGAATGGCATTGACCATCCATCCAAGCGAGCATGTCAGAACTCGGGGAATCGTCATGGGCTTTCTTGTTACAGGCATACTTATTGATGTCTACTGTGGGCCAGACTCTGGTTTTCATTCATGTTGGTATATTGTCTTTGTTCTCTATGCATTTGACCTCTTCACCAAGATTACAAGATCCTGGAGAGTAGAGATTCTGTCTCTCACAGGTCATGCCAGGTCTTAATTGTAGCATACCACCCCATTCCCAGCAGGTACTCAATAAATGTTTACTGACTGCTTAAGCAGCCATATTGCAATCTATAATGTACAAACAAGATAGATATTCAGAAGGTGAGAGAGGATTGCTCTTCAATTCTTTAGTATTGCCTAATACCAGATGTCTGGTTTGAGTAAATGTAAAGGATTTTAAGGTTTCTTCCTGCTTTTAAACCTGTAATTCTAGGAGAATATGTGTGTGTTGAAACCAGTGGAGAGCCTAATTCCAAGCCTACTGCTTCTACGTTTTCAGATGCATGTGTGGTAAGGGAAGGGCTGGATTCAGAATAGTCATTTTGTTCCGTACAGAGTAATGTTGGAATAGGAAGCAAATATCTTTTCATTCATTTTTTAAGCAAAATGTTGCAACCCATTAGGTCATCTACATGAAATAAAAGGTTGAGTCCATTCTGTTATAAAGTGAAGGGTTATGTAAGGTGAAAGGGCTACAACGGAAATGACTTATGAAACCAACCACAGGCATAAGAAAGTGTCAGATTTATGGCATTTGGTGGGCAGTTACAGGAATTTTAATATGAACACATCAGATTGATCGATATGAATTTTACACCTAATTATGAGAGGTTTCTTTTTTGGGGGGGATATTATTTAATTTCAATGATTTAAAACAGAATCCTGAATTTTGGAGTTCCTGCTAATTAACTTTAAAAAATTTTTTTTCATTACAGTTGACATTTATTATATTAGTTTCAGGTGTACAGCATAGTGGTTAGACTTTTATATAACTTACTAAGTGATCCCTTGATAAGTCTAGTACCCACCTAGCACCATATACTAGTATAGTTATTACAGTATTACTGACTACGTTCATGAGGGATTTTTTTAAAAAAGTGAGATCTTGAGTTAATTGAAAAGACACATTGCGTTTCATAAAATTTCAGGGCATAGAGAACCTAACTAGTCCAACTCCTTATCTAATGCTCTCTTCCTTACAGAACAGGTTTGCTAGGTAGAATCAGGCTGTACCTCCAGTGATAGGGTGTTCACCACTCTATCTTTGAACACATCTGATTATTAGAAAGTTTTTATTATGGTTGAGTCCAAGTCTTTCCAAATGGCTTTTACCTGTTTATACTCACTCTTCCCTTTAGAGCTACACAAAGTAAGTTTGAGGACTTGTCAGATTCTTTAGAATTGTGTTTATTTGTTGTTCATTCATTCAATGAATCTCTCTTTATGTGCCAGACACACTCAAAGAATTGTAAAGGCATAATAGTATCTCCAGGGCACGGACCTGTCTCTCCAATGCTTCCACAGTGTCTGGCACACAATAGGCATTCAGTGGATATTAACTGAATGAATGGTGGAAACCAGGACTCTTAACCAGAGATGCTCACAGTCTGGTTGGGGGAAGTCAGACACAGAAAGGCATGAATGATAAGGACAAAACAATAAATCAACGAGAAAATGGGCCAATGATGTCAACAGAAAATTAATGGAAGATGGAAGCCAAATGGCCAATAAACATCTGACATAATGCTCAATATCACTAGTAATCAGGGAAATGCAAATTTAAGTGACAAGATATCATTTCACACTCATGAGTTTGGAGAAAAGTTTGACAATATGAAGAGTTGATGAGAATATGGAGCAATTAGAATACTTAATTGAATGGATAATTGATAAACCAATTTGTAGAGCTGTTTGGGAATATTACATAAAATTAAAAGTGCAGCTTGGCAGGTGTGGCTCAGCTGGTTAAGCATCATTCTATGGTCCTGGTTGATTCTGGGTCAGGGCACATGCGGTGGCTCAGTAGTTGAGCATCCCCCTATGAACCAGGAGGTCACCGTTAGATTCCCAGTCAGGGCACATGCCTGGTTCGTGGGCTCAATCCCCAGTAGGGGGCATGCAGGAGGCAGCCAATCCATGTTTCTCATCTCTCCCTCTCCTCTCTGAAATCAATAAAAATAAATTTAAAAAACAATAACAAAAATTAAAAGTATAAAACCTTTGACCTAGAAATTTTATCTCTGGGTGTATGCCTCAGAGAAATAATTTTGCGTGTGCAGAAAGAAGCACCTATAAGAAGTTCACTGTAACAATGCAGTAGCAAAGAACTGTAACTAATCTACATGTCCACCAATGAAAGAATGGATAAACAAATTGTGCTATATTCATCAAAGCAATACTGATCATGAAGCAGTGAAATTGAGTGAACTAGGTCACATGTATTTTGAATAATTCTCAAAATAATAATTAGCTATACAGAGCAAGTCAAAGAGGGCTAAGTTACAGTGTTTGCACAAAATTTAAAACAGCCTAAGCAATATTATGAAAATAACCATTCAGAGTGAAAATACGTGTGGGAATAATAGGTACAAATTCAGGATAGTATTTGGTTATGAGGCCAGGATAAGGAAATGCAACTGAAAACAAGTAGACAGGACACTTCAGTTGGATTTGTGATATATATATATATATATTAGCTGGGTGTGGTTTTGCATGTATTTACATTATAAATTTTTTTAAGAGC
>NW_005370597.1:5165310-5169637 GCF_000412655.1 Myotis brandtii
GCAGGGATGGGCTAGAAGGGTAAATGTGGGGGGGTGGAAAGAGACATATGTAATACTTTCAACAATAAAGATTTAAAAAAAAGAAAAGATAATAATGCTTGACTTTCCTTAGTCAATGGAATCAAATAAAAATGTAAATAAAAAATAATTCAAAGTGTGGGAACAACAAAAAAAAAGAGTAATGGACCCTTTGCCATGTTTGTACCTTAGCCATAGCTAATTGGATCAGGGGTCCAATCAGACAGAATTTTTTTTTTCCAAAAAAAGGAAAAGAAAATAATGGTAACTGTGGCAGAGTGGTGAAATATAGCAATTATCGATCTCATTTTTCCTTGCCACCCACTTTCTGTCAATACCTTCCAGCCTCTCTTTGGCATGAGACACAGGCCTAACGAATAATACATAAACAACAAACAAATAGACTACAAGCTATTAGAGATTGATTATATTTTTCCTCCTATGGTTTTTGAGGGTTTTAAGGCAGTTTTTACAAAGGGCATTAGAGGGATAGATATTTTAGGTTATGGTTCTCTCTGGCTGCAAAGGGACTGCACGTAGGGACTCTGCATTTGCATCGATTAGTCTTGAGCATTTTGGGTTTATGCAAGAACTTGGGTGGATCTTATATGTTCATTCCTGAAGAGTACAGTGAACTTATTTTCTTCTGAGAAAGCCTACAGTTGAGTGACATGCTCCAGATCTCAAATTTAAATTTTAATTAGCTGAGAAAATCTGACTCTGTGTGTGTGTGTGTGTGTGTGTGTGTGTGTGTGTGTGTGTGTGTAGAAGCTTTGAAGAATAATGATTGTTCTCTGTCCCTAGAATAATCTATAGGAAAACAAAATAGGTAAGGTTGGCTAAACAGAGCAAGTCAAAGAGGGCTTAGGACCTAAATAGACACTTCATAGCAGAAACCCCCATTGATAATTTATCCCATTCAGAGAGGTGGATATGGAATTCAACTAGCATTTTGTCTCTGCAGGAAATGTTTAAATATCTCCCATGTTGTTGACTGTCCCTTGGGACTAAGAAGATTGTAGAATGTAAGGGAAAGATAGAAGAGACTTCTTGGAGGCAAAGAAAACAGCCTATTAGGTCAAAATGATCATAAAAGGAGTCCCTGTGGGGTTTTCATTAAGTTTAACTTCATGGAAAATACAGATTGAGGCAATTAGTCCCTTCCAGTTTTATGCAAGCAGTAGCAATGGGAAACATGCCAAGAGGGATGATTAAGGATTAAACAACAGCATGGGAACTTGATCAAGAAGCTCCAAAATTTTGTTGCCAGCACCTGATATTTCTACATCACCACCTGCCTGACTGTGAAAGGTGGGGGCCCTTCTCTTGGACCCCACCCCTCAGTCCTCTTACTGCTCAAGGGAAAGTTGAGGGAGAGAAAGGTTCTGTCTCCCCCAACTTCGAATAGGGAACACCGCCAAGACAGGCAGGAAGAAGCATGCTCATTTCCATCCTTTTTGGCAAGCTCAAGTGGGAGCAAAAGCCACTGCCAATTCTATTTTTTAATACAGATTTTAAAAGGGTTGTGTCTACACATGCAAAGGGAAGTGCACAGTGCGCTGGGTTAATTTAAGCCACACAATATTGTTTTGTAATTAAAAGAAAAAGCCTAAACCTTCGCCGGACTCTCCAGGTATTCTTTTTTAACATGTGGTAGATCCAAATGGGGGTGAGAGACTGAAGTGTAGCAATTGCTTCTGTCATCATGTGTGTGCTATCCAGCCTCACCGTTATCACCCTGCCTGTCCCAGGCCTGGCCAGAGACCATCCCTGGGACTTCTCAGTGTGAAACTAGGAGAGAGAAACTGCTTTTTGTTTTGGAGACAGAGTTGAGTGCCTAGGTCTAGCAGACCCAGAGGTGAGTGCCACTGTGTAATTTGAGTTGGACAACTCTCAAGAGAGAGGTAGAGAATGAGAGAGAACAGGAGTGAGAGTAAAGAGCTGGAGATACACAAGGCCCAGTTCTCTCCTCTAGTCCGTGCATAGTTCCCATAGCCTATTACTCCACAATATCTAGAAAGTCTATTTGATACTTTCCATGAAAACTGTGCTCAAAAGATCTATAGAGAAATATTAATTTGTTTAATTTGTATTAATTTTAATAGCTTTTTGTTATTCTAGTCTTTTTAACTAAAAAGTACCCTGGTCTTATGCCATCACAAACAATGTTGCAATGAACATCCTTATATCTATGCCTTTATACATGTTCCAGTTTTGGTCAAGTTCTTGGAAGTGAAACTGTTTTCGTCTCTTGAGTACCCCACCATATCCAGCCATGCTCAGTTGAGCAATGAACACATGGCAGGTGCAATCACCATACTGTTGTCTGTGACCATGAGGCATTCTTTTTCTTTGCTCAATCCCTTAACCCTTCCCACCCAGCCCCCAACCTCCTCCCCTCTGACCGCTGTTAGTCTATTCTCTTTATCCACGAATCTGTCTCCACTTTGGTTTTAGTTTATTTTGTTCATTAGATTTCACATATAAGTGAGCTCACATGATACCTGTCTTTCTCTGGCTTGTTTCACTTAGCATAATGCTCTCCAGGTCCATCCATGCTATCCCAAAAGGTAAGATTTCCTTCTTTTTCGTGGCCAAGTAGTATTCCATTGTATAAATGTACCACAGCTTTCTTATCTGCTCATCTACTGATGGGCACTTTGGCTGCTTCCAAATCTAGTAAATAGTACTGCAGTGAACACAGGGGTGCATATATTCTTTTGAATTAGTGTTTCAGGTTTTCTTCAGATATATTTTCAGAAGTGGAATTGCTAGGTCATAAGGCAGTTCCATTTTTAATTTTCTGAGGAAACTCCATACTGTTTTCCACATGGCTGCACCATCTGCATTCCCACCAACAGTGCATGAGGGTGCCCTTTTCTCTACATCCCCACTAACACTTGTGTGTTGAATTACTAATGATAGCCATTCTGACAGGTGTGAGGTGATATCTTACTATGATTTCCATTTGCATTTCTCCAATTAGTGATGCTGAGCAGCTTTTCATATGTTTATGGCCAGCTATATGTCTTCTTTGGAGAAGTGTCTATTTAGGTTCTTTGCCATCTTTTACTTTTTTATGGTGTTGAGTTTTATGAGTTCTTTATCAGTTTTGGATGTTAACCCCTAATCAGGTGTATCACTGGCAAATATGTCCTCTCATTCATGAGTTGTCTTTTCATTTTTTTGGTTTCCTTTGCTTTGCAAAAATTTTTTAGTTTGATGTAGCCCCATTTATTTATTTTTTCTTTTGTTTCCCTTGCCTGAGGAGATATATCAGAAAAAATATTCTTATGAGAAATGTCTTAAATTTTACTGCCTATGTTTTCTTCTAGGATTTTTATGAGCCTAACATTTAAGTCCATTTTGAGTTTATTCTGTGTATGGTGTAAGAAGGTGGTCTAGTTTCATTTTTTTGCATGTATATGTCCAATTTTCCCAACACTATTTATTGAATAGACTGTCTTTACCCCCATTGTATATTCTTGCCTCCCTTGTCAAATATTAATTGACCATAAAGGGGTGGGTTTATTTCTGGGCTCTCTATTCTGTTCCATTGACCTATATGTCTGTTCTTATGCCAGTACCATGTGGTTCTTATTACTATGGCCTTGTAGTATAGTTTGATATCAGATAGTGTGATTTCTCCAACTTTGTTATTCTTTCTCAGGATTGCTGTGGCTATTAGAGGTCTTTTGTGGTTCCATATACATTTTTGGAATATTTGTTTGAGTTGTGTGAAATTCACCCCTGGAATCTTGGTAGGAATTGCGTTGAACCTATAGATTGCTTTGGGTGGTATGGATATTTTAATGATGTTAATTCTTCCTAACCATGAACACAGTATATGCGTCCACTTATTTGTTTGTATCTTCTTCCATTTCTTTCTTCAGTGTCTTATAATTTTTTGAGTACAGGTCTTTTACATCCTTGGTTAAATTTATTCCTAGGTATTTTATTTTATTTTTTGATACAATTATAAATGGGATTGTTTTCTTTAAAAAAAATGATTTTAGAGAGTGGGGGAAGAGAGAGGAAGAGAAATATTGATTTCTTTTTCCACTTTTTTATGCATTCATTGTTTGTTTTTTGTATGCTTTGTGGGATTGAACCCACAACCTTGAAATATTGGGAAGATGCTCTAACCAACTGGCAAACCCATCCAAGGCAAATGGGATTGTTTTCTTAATTTCCCTTTCTGATAGTTTACTATTAGTGTATATAGAGCTCATCTTTTTTTTTTAATTAAATCTTTATTGTTTAGATTACATTTGTTCCTCTTTTTTCCCCCCCCATAACTCCCCTCCTC
>NW_005370597.1:5171282-5185008 GCF_000412655.1 Myotis brandtii
CTGTGGTTCTGGGTGATGTCCGTTCCATCTTTTAGTTGTATTTTTGAATTGGTTGTTTGAGGCAGCAAACTCCGGCGTTAACCTATGCCGCCATCTTGGTTCTCTCCTGTTGTCCAATAGCCTCGCGGGACCCGTTCGGGGCTTCAGTGTCCTCTTCTCCACCGCGAGGCGACATCCTGAGTCCTTCCTGCACGAGGTTTCCAGCGACTTCTAGAGCTCATCTTTTAAACACTTCCTCACAGGAGATTTGAATATGATAATAAGTGATAATGAGAAGACAGGTAGAGATAGATGGAGAGAGGGATAAAGAATTTAGCATGGTTTGTGGCCCTCAATGAATGCATGTGCCCTGGCTATAGCAAAAATACGAGGCCATTCCTTCCTTCTGCAATGCACATCCTTCACGAACAGACAACCTGGCCTAACAAATTTCCTTAAGATTTCTATGAAGAGGAAAGCTGGGAACAGAGAAGCATGTGACTCTGGAGATCTGTTAAATCTGTTAGCCCAGGAATCAAAAGAATCATGGGAATTGTATATTTCTTAGACCGGGAATCAAATGGGACTGGTTAAGGAAGTTGTAATAACTCTGAAAAATTAAACTTCCATCCAAGAAAACCAAAACAGGGGGTGGAGCTAGTTCCAAAACATGACCTCACTAGGCTCAAGGGACTGTCGGGCCAGACCATCTGGGGAAATTCCTTCTGGTCCAGTAAAATGTGTTATTCCAGAGGGGAGAGGCAGGGCTCCTAAAGGGTCAGGAAGGTTGTTCTTGGTTAAATTGCTTAACATGCATCATCTGATTTTGTCCTCATAACAGCTGTCAGAGGTAAGTAGGATCATCATCCCTGTAGACCAATGAGGAAACCAAGGCACAGAGAGGTGATGTGACTTGCTCAGGAGTCTGTGCTCTTATCCATCAGAGCCTGAAGAGGAGGCACAAGTTTCTCCCATACAGAGTGCAGTCAAGATGGCAGAGAAGGGTTTGCGTCTCATGTCTGCCACTGGGTGGCTAACCTTGGACAACATCTCTTAGCTCCAAACCACTGTGTTCTCATCTGTACAATAGGTGTAGGAATGGTATCTAACTTATAAACAGAGGGGTAGATAAGGTAATCCATACAGAACATTGAGCACAGTGGTGGGCACATGGTTAGCTTTCAAGAAATGCATTAAGAACCAAAAAATACAGATTTATTTTTTAACTGGTGTTAAAAATCACACTGGTTAAAATTATGCTGTTTATAACTCAATTGTATCTATTTTATAGTGTCATGAATATCAAAGTGTCTCTTGTCCAGGAAGTGGAATAAATAAGTATATCATAGACTATATGTCACTAGTTCTAATGAAGCCAAGACTACTGTTACAGATTGATTAATTTTACTATCTAGATTCGATGTGTGGCTTCAAAATTGCTCTCCATGGAACTGAACCTCACCATCCATGGAGGGAACATCCAACTATAATCTTTAAATTGTTAACAAAACTGATACGTCTAGGATAAATCACAAAAACAACCAGCCTAGCAAACACAATAAACTCTTGCTTGGCCCTCTTGATGGAAGAGTTTGTCCGAGTGGTAAAAAAAAAAGTCCGTTACAAAGAAATCTTTGTTGAAAGAGAAATAGTTTCATCACAATACATTAACAGTGACTGCGAATCTGTCCTAACTATGACTTGGCCTGGGCCACGCACCTGACACATCAGCCTATTTAGTCCCCTCCACAGTCCTGTGAGGTCGATAGTGGTATTTATTGCCTTTTAGTTAATAAAGAAACCGAGGCTCTCAGACAGAAGTGACTTGCTGGATATACCAGGTTCTCTGTTATCCCCTTTCCCTGACACCTTGTTAATAACAGATATAAACACTGTAAAGTCCCTGTGAATAGTTGAACTAAATTACCAAAAAGAGTTCTAAAACGGATTACTTAAAAATTATTCTACATATTGTTATAGCTTTTATTGTATGACTCGATGACATGTGGGAAGTAGTTTCCTGGCTTGGTTCAAATCACAGACTTTCTCAACTATGTGCTATAATGAGCTTTCCTACACACAGAGGACAAACTGGTTGCCAGAGGGAAGGGGATGGGGTAAAAGGTGAAGGGGAAGAAGATGTGCAAACCTCTAGTTATAAATAAGTTACGGGGAGGTGCTGTACAGCACAGGGAATATGGTCAATAATATTGTAATAACTTGGCACAGTGACAGGTGGTAATTAGACTTACTGTGGTGATCACATCAGAAGGCATATAAATGTCGAATCACTATGTTGTCCACCTGAAACGAATGTAATATGTCAAGCATATTTTAACTTTAAAAATGTAGACTTGCTTCTTTTGAAATCCTGAAGCAAAAAGGACAGGAAAATAGGTTGGATGACTCTGTGTCCCTATGAAGCAAGGCTCCCTGGGATGCGGGGTTGGCCTAGGTCCAGAGAGCATTCCCTTCTCACACCGTGGGAAAACTCTCTCGGGAGGGTCCCCATGTCCTCCAGGTGTGAGCACCTGCCGGACAGTGCTCAGCCTCCTATTCATGGGCAGTGGGGGCAGATGGAGAAGGCCGCTATCCTTTATGTTGTTACAAGAGAAAGCACTTGGGAGAAAGATTAGCCTGGAACTGCGACCCCTAGTAAAGTTCCCAAGTCAAGGTCAGTCAATTTCAGAGAAGTGGGCTTGGATGGAGCCTCAGGCATGAGCCTTAGGTCAGAGCAGGCCTGCAGCAAATAGGAAGCAGGTGGGGGAAGCGGGGTCTGTGGAAATCTTCCTCACAGACCCTCCTTCCGCCTGAGAGGACCAGGCTGGGGAAAGGGTGCTGTGCTCTCCAGGATGGCAAGAGGCCAGCGCCAGAGAGTCGCACCAGTTACTCTGGCCTTAAATAGGCTTTCATTTGGTACAACTCTGCACATAATTTCCAGCTTCCTCTTGCCTGTCCTTGAGCTCTCCACACGCTTCCTGTCTCAGACCATTGGCACGTGTTTCCTCCGTGAGGAATTTCTTCCCTCTGCCCCTCATATTTCAGGTCTCACTTCCTAGAGTTCTTTCCTGACCATCTTCTCTAGGAAGGTCTTTCCTGGTGTCCTCCCTTCACTCCGGTTCCTTCATAGCACGTGGAGGAAGTTTAACTGCCAGTGTTCTCATTTGCCCATCTGTGTATTTTCTGCTTCTGCCATCAGTCTGTACGTCCCAGGAGGGCGCATCTGGCTCTTCAGCGTTGATCCCAGGGTCAAGCACGGAGCTAGGGACAGAGTAGGTGTTCAAGAAATGTTTGCCAAATAAATAAAGGAAGGAATGAAACTCCCAGTTACCCGCTGGGTGACATATTGGAAGAAAATTTCAATGTATCCGTGGAGTAAGGAATTATTAAGGGCCTTTGGAAACAGGTTAATTTTTAAAACATCCTCAGAGCAGCATCCCAGGGGAAAAAGAAACAGAAATAATTGGTTTGTGGTATTTCCTGGAAACCTCTTAATGAGATCACCCATTGGCATCCCGAAACTATGGGAATGTTGCCCCTTTCATCGTCTGTCTCTTCCCAGTTGCACTGCCAATGGGATCATAATGATAAAAGTAGTGAGAAAATGCCAGGAGAGTTAGGTGTTTCAATTATCCTGGGATTGCATGAATTTCAAACGGCCATAGGCAAATGTTGACATCTTGGCCACTTTACTACACCCCAGCATGAAAAGCTGAGTATGAAATCTGGATATTTATTACAGTTCCAGTAAAGATGTGGGAGGAGAGGATGTGAAAGGCATCGGCCAGCCTAAGGTTTATATTATAACAGTACATTCATTTATTTAAGACATCTCCGTGCCTCATGACCAAGTCTAAGGCTGGGAGTAGGTGAATCACAAACCCACCTCCACACTGAGACAGTGACTGACTGACAGGGGCTGAGCCTAGACCTGGTGGAATCAATCATAGTGGCTGCACTGACCTGCTGGCTGGGGAGCTGACCCTGCTTGCAGGGCTTTTATTAGGGCTACAAAAATTATTTTGAGCACAAAGCAGATCTACTTTTTGGAATTGGGGCTGAGCATCGAGATGGGGAAGAACTTTGACAAATCACACTAGTGAGGGAGGATGAGAATATCCTCTTTCATCCCTAGTGTTTTGCTGGAAGCCAGTCCACCCTTGTTGCTTGACACAGTCGCTGCAGGGAAGAAACATCAGCACAGCTTATGTTTCAAGGGACCTGGCGTATATGGCATATGTATATGGCATACTGTTCTTAATATGTTTGCTCCCCTTCTTAGCGCTACGTGTTTTAAACAAGACCACCTCCCCGAGAAAGGTTGTTTCCCCAGGTGAGGATTTTTTCCCTGGAGTTAGGGATTAACAGGACTAAGGAAGAGAATAAATCAGTGAAACCCCCTAGTGTTACAGAGATACCATGTACTACTTATGAAGAACTTGGACTAAGACTGTTGGCAATAAATTTGGGACTTGTTGGGCCCACATCCCCAGGGGTCTGCCCACCAGGGAAAGCACCAAAGCCTATACCCCTGGAGACTCACCGACACAAGGCAGTCCCAGGGAAGGCAAGCAGCGAGGCTGGGAGGACATAACCTTTACTGGGTAGGATAATCTCCTTCAGTCACTTCCTTGTAGCCTATCAGTAGAGCAGTGACCTTGGAATAGCCCTTATAATGGAACACAGAGATTAACCTAGACAGGATTAAACTCAACAGAACTAGATTAACAAATGCCCTAACCTTTGAAATAGAATGGATAGGATTAAAATCAACTGGTATAAATACAGATGTAACAGGACAATAAAGACAGAACCTGGCTGGAGAATGTGGCTAGGCTGCTGATCAACTGAACGCTGTCTCTGTGTTATTCCTTCTTCGCCGACTCTGTCCACACCTTTGGGAATCCCTGGACCTGCTGGGGCTGGACCCCAACAGTGTTTTATAAAGGTGAAGCCCACTTAGAGTTCATTCATTCACTCACTCACTCGATCATTCATCCAAGCTCAAAATTATATCTGTGTGAGTGTGTGTAGTAACTAAGTCCTGTGTAGCAGTTCTCACTTTGCACAGTAGTTCCAGACTGTAAAGCTTACTGTGCAAGCTGAAACTGTGCCAAGTGCTCATCCAAACCAATGGGAAAAATTAGGATGGTTCCATGACTTAAAAACTCTCTTACTGTTGGTTATAAATATATTATATGGAAATGGAAAAAAATAGTAAAGTTATGATTTATTTAGTACACTGTAATTTAAAACATTGGACACATTGAGAATGAGTGTAAAAATCTTATCAGGAGTTGTTTGTACAGGGCTTGCCTTCTCATCATATAACAACGTGGAGCAAACATGGTTTGCATGCCTTGGCAAATTATCAAATTCCTTTCAAAACCCGGATCAGCTCCTAGCCTTTTATCCTTTGCTCTTCCTATGTCAATGTGAGAGTTTTTGTTTTGTTTTGTTTTTTAATGTGAAATGGTTTGCTAGCATCTCTTTTCATGGGGCATCATCATCCCTTTTGCCATGGCCACTTTGTGCATTTATATCAATACAACTGCCTTTCACTAAACCCTTCTGGCTGCATATCTAGAGTGTATCCAATGGGATGGTGTCAACATTACATTTCTTCTCTAATTCCACTTCCATTCAACTTGAATTTGACTTCCAGGGTAATTATTTTTTTTTGTTTCTTTGCTGCACTCTCATCTTTTCTGGCTAATTCCCTTGTTTGATTTTCCATATTTGTAGAACGTCACGTGGGTTTGCTGTCCATGTGGAAACTGGATAACAAGTGTGCAGCGACCAGTCACCAGTAGACTTTGGAAGAAGTGATATAATGTGTCACTGATCATGTTGTGAATCTTTTTTGATGAAGTGATTTGTTGGCTGAAAAAGCAAGCAGTGAAGTTTATTCTTTATGTAATTACTCACTCCACAGTGCATATGTTGTGAAGTTCAAACTAAAGTGTGAACTGCTGTGTTGGAGGACTGATGTTATGTAACTGAAATCATTGCAATTGGAGCTTACACATACCAGAACTATGCAAAATGAGACACAGAAGAGGGGTAACTAAAAAATGTCATGGGAGGGGTACATAACAGATTCCCACCCAGACTGTGGAGTCAGAGAAGGTTTATCGGAGAAGGTGACCTACAAGTGGAGACTCGATAAATGAGTAGGAATTAGTCTGAACAAGAAGTGTAGGGAAGATTGTTTTAGGAAGAGATTAGATTATGTATAAAGCCCCATATTTTAGAAAGCGAGTAGGGCGTGGGTGGTTGTTTCAGGGCTGATTGTGGGTGATAATCCCATTCCATTATCTTGGCTGCCTCCAGCCCCGCAGGCTGTTGCTCTTGGTTACCAGGCAGCACTGGCTGTTGGATCTGGGAACCTCTCACTCTCTGGTTTGGGATAGTCACCTGAGCAGGTGAGGAAAGGCAGTCTACTTTCTTCTCCAGAACCAGGGGTCCACCTCTGGAAGCTAAAGAAAGTCACCAAAAAGATGGGCCCAGACCAAACGAAATTAACTAAGATGCTGGTTTGTATGACATAGGAAATACAAGTGATTCAGATTCAAATGCAGGATGGTACAAAGCAGAAAGAGAATCCCTCACAACTCAGAGAGGATTGGTTCAAACCTTTAAATCAGTGATTTTCAACTTTTTCATCTCATGGTGTACAAAAACTAAAGTTTTATGGCACACATTACAAAATATATATTTTTTGCTGATCGGACAAAAAATAGGTATAATTTTGATTCATTCACACTGGACGGCTATTGCTGTGTTGGATGTTGTCATTTTTTTAAATTTGACAATCTAAGGGAAAAGTGGTCAGTGCCCCAGACTACATAGTCAGGTATTTCATGTTTTAAAAATTCTTACAACACACCAGTGTGCCTCTTGAGGTTTAAAAGACAAACCATATTTCTACTCAAGCTAATACAGAGTACAGTATCTTATTCTATTTGGCTAGTATCTGAATGGTTGCTATGAGCCACTCAGCCCAGGCAATGCACTGAAAATAATCTTGTTTGATTTCCACAACACCCTTATGAGGTAGCTTTCATTATCCCCCATTTTATAGATGTGGGAACTATACTGGGTCATCATTGGGTCACAGAGCTAGAATTTAAAATTAAGATTTATTCTAAAGCCTATGCTATTAGCTACTATGCCACAAGTATATTAAATCATAATTAGTGAAAATAAATGCAAATGTCAAATTGAGTGATTATTTTGTATAAGATAAACAGACCAAGATAAATGCTGGTTAAAGAATAGGGCAAGAATGTTCCATTCTGGCAGGTGCACTGAGACACAGAGACTGCTCAAAGCAGTATTTTTAAGAAAAGTTTGGTGAAATTGAGTGGAATTCCAGGCATGAGCAATGAATTCAAGATTCTATTAGGAAAGCAAAACAATGGGATTATCTCAATTATGGGGTTAACAATGAGATTTCATCATCTACATTCTAGCCATGAGTAAGGCATTTATTTGAATTAGATAAGAAGATATAATGTCATTTGCAGGAGGACCAGTAAATTTAATAACAGAGATAAATAAAACTGACAATGATCTCACACTTTATAAATCTAAACACGGGACCAAGGTTAGACAGAGGGACGCTGGCTGTTGAAGAATGAGCTTGAATGTTGCTTTTTACACTGTCTACTGGAGACCGGGCATGATTTTTATGTTTTCTTCTACCCCAGGAGATTAAGAAAGAATTAATTCAATTCCCTTTCAACCAATGTACAGGAGCAAGAAACAACCTTGAACTTTCCCAACTCAAATAGCAGCTCTGTTGGTAATTTAATCACTAACTGAGTTATGTAACTTGCCTATGACAAATGGTAAAATACCAACAACGTGGAAATCTGCCAGAGTGATTCCTTTGTAAGAAGGGGGAGCAAAGCCCTAGCCGGCTCACACGCATATTCTGCTCCCCTGTCTCTTGCTCCCTGCCCGCAATTGCTGAAATTCCGTCTGCATTAGAATAGGATATGGGGCCAGTTCGGGATCTAGCAAGAGGGTGAAGCTGTCACTACAATATTTTAGAATACTTGGCTTCTCTCTTTCCTTCCCCACCTCCACTTCCACTTGCCAGCCTGCAGCCCATCCCAGGCTCATCCACGGAGCTCCATCAATTTAAAATATTGGCCAGGAGTGGACGTGAGGTCCTCTTGCACGATCTGGCTCCAACCTCATTGTCCAGCCTTATCTCATGCCTCCCTCTCCCTTGCTTGCTCCAATGTTTAATTTTAGACATGAAACATTTTGAATACAGTTAATCTGAGCTGTTCTTCCCTTTCCTAATCATCAAAACTTTCATTCTTCAGTCTCAGCTTAAGTTTCATTTTCTCTTGGAAGCTTTCCTTGGTCATCAGAACTATATTGGGTCTCCTTGTCACAAGCTTCCATAGCTCTCTGTGCTTCTTGGCACAAATGCTGCTGCTCAGTCTTCTCTGCAAGAGCGGAGGGTCTGTGTGGGCAGGGATAGGGTCTCACTATGTTACAACACCCAGCACAATGCCTGGCATGCCACCTGGCCTTCGTCAGTGTTTGTAGAATGAATGGATACCTTCTTCATTTTCATTTTGGAAAAGGTATATTCAAGATGTACACAAATGTGTAAAGAAAAATAATGCAACCACCACGTATGGACTACAGATACAAGGTGAAGTCTCTGCTTACCACTCCCTGGTCACATTCTGCTTTCTAGAAGAATCTAGTAGTCTGAATTTGGTTACAACTACTTCCATAAATCTTTAATACTTTTACTACACACATATTCAAACTTACAGTATTATTTTGCCTGCCTTTATAGTTTACTAGAGGCCTTGTGCACAAAATTCATGTTGGGGGGGAGGGGTCCCTCAGTCCGGCCTGCAGCCTCTTGAAATCTGGGACCCCTCGGACATCCCTTTCTCAATCGACCACTGGCTCCTAACTGCTCGCCTGCCTGCCTGATTGCCCCTAACCACTCGCCTGCCTGCCTAATCACCTCTAACCCCTCTGCCTGGCTGCCTGTTTGTCCCTAACCCCTCTGCCTGCCTGATCTCCCCTAGCTGCTTACCTGCCTGCCTGATCACCCCTAACCACTCTGCATGCCTGCCTGATTGCCCCTAACCACTTGCCTGCCTGCCTGATCACTCCCTAACCACTCCCCTGCCTGCCTGATCTCCCCTAACCACTTACTTGTCTTCCTGCTTGATTGGCCCTAACCACTCTGCATGCCTGCCTGATTGCCCCTAACCGCCTCTGCCTGGGCCCCCACTGCCAAGGCTTCGTCAGGAAGGATGTCCAGAATGACATCCGGAAGGTCGTTCAGCTGTCCGTTCTCATTAGCATATCACGCTTTTATTATTAGAGATGTGTGTATCGGTCTGTAACCACCATCTTTCAAGTTTGTGTGAAAATGAGCAACAGTGGATTTTTAAAAATATGTTTTCATTGATTTCAGGGCGAGGGAAAGAGATAGAACATCAATGATGAGAGAGAATCATTGATCAGCTGCTTTATGCACACACCCCCACTGGGGATCGAGCTCACAACCTGGGCATGTGCCATGACCAGGAATCAAACTGTGACCTCCTGGTTCATAGGTTGACATTCAACCACTGAGTTATACCAGCCAGGCAGCATCAGTGGATTTTTCAGAAGCAGTGTGGAATAGTGACAAGAACACTGACCTGGGAGTTAAACACATGTGAATTCCAGTACTGACTCAACTGCATAGCAATTATGCCACACTGGGAATATAAAGCCTCACTTTTCATTTTGTAAAATTTGAATAATAGTCTCCTATCTGTCTGCCTCACAAGGTTGTTACAATGATCAAAATAAAAAACGTTGCTCAAAAGATGTTGAAACCCGCCCTGCAGGTGTGGCTCAGTGGTTGAGTGTTGACCTATGAATCAGGAGGTCACAGTTCAATTCCCAGTCAGGGCTCATGCCCAGATTGCGGGTTCCCTCCCTAGTAGGAGGCTTGCAGGAGGCAGTCTATTGATGATTCTCTGTCATCATTGATATCTCTCTCTCTCTCTCCCTCTCCCTCATGCTCTGAAATCAATAAAAATATATATATATATTTTTAAAAAGAATGCCCTTCTAAAAAAAGATGTTTAAACCTGGTGTATTATGCAATATTGGGACACCAACCAAATTATATTCCCAAGTGTAATATGGCCAGAGACTTGTAATAAAACAACAATATGATCAGAACATAAAGTAATTTACTACCTCCTATACTTAAGTTTGTTATCACCTACAACTTATTATCTCCTTTCTACATTTAACTGGGGTGCTGTAGAAATAATACCTTCCTGGCAAAGGACAGACTGGGGGACAATCTGGCTCTTGGGAGAAATCGATTTGGATCCCTGAGATTCCACTGCCTTTAAAATCCTGCTGACGAAATTGCTGAAATGATTCCACTTGGTTCCAGAAAGGTATGTATTTTGAAGTTTCTGTTTCTTTGCTCAGATGTATGTTGAGGTAGGATAACTGGTGATGGTCACAGTACGGGTTTTAGAGCTCAAAAGACCTCGATTCAAACCTTGTCTCGACTTTCCTTGTTTTTAATGAGGATAATACAAGAATCTCGTAGGGCTGTTGGGAGGATTAACTGAGCTAATGTGTGTAAAGCAGCAAACTCAGCAGCCCCTCTGGATGTGCCTCAAAACAAGGCCTCATTGAAATCTCCCAACAGGTGAGTCAAGGTCGCCGGGCTTTTGTTCCTCTCACGTGGTCTCAGTTACCTCAGTTCAACTCCTTTTCACATTAAAAAAAAAAAGTGTTGGTGTAGCCATCCTATCAGCTGTCATGTGTCTCCTGACACTTCTGAATAAATGACCGAGGTGGCTCTTACGTGTTAAGTCAACAAAGACTGCTGCCACCACTGCAAATTTCTAGAGGTGCCAAACGCTTTTGACCTGAAATATTGACTTCTGATTTGGAAACTGAGAAAGAGCAGCCTAATTTGTCTGATTAATCAGTAAGAAACCAAAGAGAGGGTTTCAAATCCGTTACTAACATCCAGTGTTCATCAAGCCATCTTGGTCTCGTGCAACTGTTAAGGTTAAATCCCGGTGGCAGAGCTCTGGGTGCCTGCAGAACACTTGCCATCCGTCTCTGTCTTGCCAGAAGCCTTCTGGGTTATTCTTATGGTCAGAATGAGTCGAAGGACACATTTACCTTGGATTCGCACACTGCCATCTGGGCTCCTGGGATCTGGCTTGCTTTGTGAGCACACGTTGCTTTCTATAAACACTTCCCCTATCAAGGTCTCTGCACTAGGAAGGAGGTGGAAGGGCAGGAAGGAGGAACAACAGAACAATGTCCTTTCTGTGCCAGGAGCCTGGGGAGGCTTCCTGGAGGGCATATGCCTGGAAAGGATGGGTGCAGATGAGTAGGTGGAATTTTGCTCTCATAGTTGCTCGGTAGCTTCCACTGTAAGCTCCTGCCACCAGGCCAATACAGCATGGTGACCTGGGAGCTAGACTCCTGGTTTAAATCTAAATTCTGCCCCTTACCAGCTGTGCGGTCCCAGGCAAGTTATTCTATATCTCTGCCTGTCAATGTCTTCATCTATAAAACAGGGATAATAACACCACCTGTCTCATAGGGTTGTCGTTGGGGTTAAGTACATTCATTGTCCATATCTGTATCCATGCCCATGTCCACGTCCACATCCACATCCACATCTACATCTCTATCAATATCTATCTCTTTAAAAGTGGCTGGGCCATTGTAAAAGTTCAATAAACAGTGACTGTTGTTATTACTGTCTGCTAGAGACTGTAACTGGTGCTAAAAATAGTGCCGTAGTTCTGTAAAACTTAAAAGTCAGAGCTTTTCTGATAAGTTTATCTGTTCTTCAGGGCTTTAAAAAAATAAATAAAAGCATTGAGGTTATAATCTTGGCCAGGACAAATAGCTCGAACTTGGTAGGCTGATGCCTAGAACTGGTTTGGGAGGCAAGGACACCAAACTATGTTTAATGGTAAAGAAAATGAATGCTATTATGTATCTGCTAAATAAGCCATCCTTTCCAAATGGAAGACATCACAGTCATTTCAGTTTGCCGCTGAGCTCGGCCGATGCTGTGGGAGCAGCACAAATGGAACGTAATATAAAAGTATACACATAATGTACTGCTCTAAATTCAAAGAGCGCATTTCTCCTACATGGCTCTTCCCTGAAATTTTCAGAGAGATGGTGCATAGAATGAGGTGGTTATTAAGCTAAAAATGAACAACAGTAAAACAGAGGAGGGATCGCAAACAGTGGTAGAGTTGAAGGAAAACCATTAAATATTATAGGTAATAGGAACAGAGGGGGATTATAAGGAATTGCAACCACTCTCTTACTGTATGGGAGACTTACACATACTGTAATCTGAAGTTCATAGATAAAAGTCTTTTAAAAAAAACTTTAAAAAAAGATGTCAGTAGATGGAACACTTACATGTTTGCTCAATAGCCCATTGTTCAGCAATGCTTCTAAGAAAATAACTTTTGTATATACTGAATTCCTCACACTGTAGCCAAAGTCTGCCTCAAAGATGCTGCTACAACTGTAGACAAAAACCCCACATAACTAGAATTCTTGGGGCATGGGTTGGTTTTATTGTTGCTTTTTCTGCTGTTCTGCTTAGCTTGGACTAAGAAAAAAAATACTTCAAGTTTTCTGTTCAAAATCTTTTTGGGAGGTGAGGGGAAGGCTTGGAAATACAGTAGAGGGAAAATATTTTAATCTTTGTGTAATTCAGGACTCTACAAAGCTTCAGGGCTTCTTGCTATGACTAGATAGGGATGTAGATGTAGAACATTGAGAAGACCCGAGCAATCTTCATTCCCACTGTGTCTATCCTGGAAACAGTGCCTTTTATTTTTATATAAAAATATATGAGGCTGGGGGAGGGTCAAAAAGACAATCTATATCAAAGCCTTTCCTCAGGAGCTGAGTGTAAAAACAAAAGACACAGAAAAAAAAGAAAATGCAGTTGTAATAAATGTGAGGGTTGTGACACTACTTCTGATTCATAGTTTTTTAACACCTTAATTGAAATATGATTTACATAAAAATTCACCCATTTAAAGTGTATCATTCAATGGTGTTTAGTATGTTCACAGAGTTGTGCAACCATTGCCATAATCAATTTCAGAACATTTTCATCACCCCAAAAAGAAACTCCATACCCATTAGCAACCGCTCTCCATCCCTTTTTCCACATCCCTCTCCCAACCTCAGGAAACCACTAATCTATGTTCTGTCTCCATGGGTTTGTCTATTCTGGACAGTTCACATAAATAGAACCACATTAAATGTGGTCTTTGGTGATTTGCCTCTTTCAGTTTGTATAATGTTTTCAAGTTTCATCAACATTGTAGGATGTGCCAGTACTTCATTTCTCTTATTGATGGATAGTATGCCTTTATATGGATATGATATTTTTTGTTTATCCATTCATCTGTTGACAGACATTTAGTTTGTTTCCACTTTTTGGCTATCTATACTAATAAAAGGGTAATATGCTAATTAGACTGGGAGACCTTCCGGGAGACCTTCTGGATGTCCTTCCAGACAAAGCCATGGTGGTGGGGCCGAGGTAGAGGCAGTTAGGGGTGATCAGGCCAGGAGTGGAGGGCAGTTGGGGGTGATCAGGCTGGCGGGGGAGGGATTTGGGGGCAAGCAGGCCGGCAGGCAGAGTGATTAGGGGCAATCAGGCAGGCAGGCAGGCAGG
>NW_005370597.1:5185091-5200933 GCF_000412655.1 Myotis brandtii
GCGGAGGCAGAGGTGGTTAGGGGAGATCAGGCCAGCAGGGGAGGGCAATTGGGGGTGAGCAGGCCAGCAAGGGGGGCAGGTGGGGGTGAGCAGGCCGGCAGGGGTGGGCAGTTGGGGGCAAGCAGGCTGGCAGGCAGAGTGGTTAGGGGCGATCAGGCAGGTAGGCAGGTGAGCGGTTAGGAGCCAGCAGTCCCAGATTGCAAGAGGGATGTCCTAAACATTAGGCCTAAACCGGCAGTCAGACATCCCCCGACGGGTCCCAGACTGGAGAGGGTGCAGGCTGGACTGAGAGACACCCCCCGCCCATGCATGAATTTCGTGCACCGAGCCACTAGTTATGAATAATGCTTCTATGAACATTGATGGACTTATATTTTCATTTCTTTTAGGTAGATAACTTGGAGTTGAATTACTGGGTCACATGGTAGCTGTATGTTTACCATTTTGAGGAATGTCCCAACTGTTTTTCAAAGTGGCTGCACCATTTTACATTTCCACCAGCAACACATGTTCTAACCTCCACAGCCTTGCCCAACATTTGTTATTATCTGTCTTTTTTATTGTAGCCATCCTAATGAGTGTGAAGTGGTATTTCACTGGGGTTTTGATTTTCTTGTCCTTAATGACAGATGATGTTGAGCATCTTTCCAAGTGTTTATTGGCCGTTTGAATATCTTCTTTGGATAAATGTCTAAATCCTTTGCCCATTTTAAAATTAGGCTAATTGTGTGTGTTTTCAATCATTGAGGAATAAAGTTGTTTATATATTCTGGATACAAATCCCTTGCTAGATATATGTGACTTGAAAATATTTTCTTCCATTATGAGGGTTTTTTCAGTATCCTCTGAGGCATAAATATTTTTAATTTTAATGATGTTCATTTTTTAAAATTTCTTATGCTTTAAGTGCATTATGTAAGAAACTTCCCTATTCTAATGTCACAAAAATGTACACTTATGTTTTCTTCTAAAAGTATTATAGTTTTAATGCTCACATTTAAGTCTATGATCCATTTTGAGTTAGTTTTGCATATAATGTAAAGGAGGGGTCTAACTTCATTCTTTTGCACATGGATATCTAGTTTTTCTAGTTTTGTTGAAAAGATGTTTCTTTCCTCATTAGTTTATATAACTTTAAAATTACAGTTAAATATTACAAAATGAGCTTAAAACATATCTGTGTGATAAGAAAAATTGATTTTGTAGATTTCCCCCTCCCTAGCACATTTGACCAAACAGTTTTCATGCATTTGTCCACTTGTTTTATTCATTTATCAATAACATGTTGACTGTCTGTTAGGCAACACTGGGCACACAGTGAGGAATTTGATAGTGGGTGGATTTAACCTGAGGCTAGTTCCTCCCTAGGTAGAGGGAATGACACAAGAAGGTATACAAGAAGGGATGAGGACAGGGGAAGGTTGTTTCAACAGATTCTTGCATCTTCAACTCACTTTTCCCCTCGAACATGCCAATATTTCTTAATACATCAGTTCTTCAAATATTCTGTTCCTGTCTATCTGAAATGCTTTTCCCTTTTCTCCTTGCTTAGTTAACTCCTACTCACTTTAGTTCTCAACTGAATTATCACTTTCTAAGGGAAGATTTCCTGACCCCCTAGGTCAGTTTAACACATGCATAGGGCTCTCTACTTCAACCACGTAGTATTTTCCATAACAGTGATAAAACAATTACTTGGGTAATTAGTGGCTTAATCTACTTCTCCTTTATTGGTGTGACAGCTTCTCCTGGGTGGGTATCATGTCTGTATTTTTTATTTTCTTTTATTGACTTGAGAAAGAGAAGAAGGAAGAGAGAGAGAGAGAGAGAGAGAGAGAGAGAGACATCGATCTGTTGTTCTACTTATTTATACATTCATTGGTTGATTCTTGTATGTGCCCTGACCGGGATCAAACCCTGACATATCTGGACCAACTAAGCTACCTGGCCAGGGCCTCATGTCTGCCTTTTGATGTTCACTGCTACGTAGTGCTCCAGAGTGAAAGGACAGACCTGGTGAGAATGCAGGTATAGTTAACACTACAAATCTCTATTTCCCATTTATGAAATGAAGATAATAATGGCATCTACCTCACCAGGCTTTTTTGAGGATTAAAGACTAATAGTATGTGAAGTGCCCGGCATTGTGCTTGGCATATGGTAGTCAGTTGGTTAAAGTCAGCCCCACGAGGCAATCTGCCACGTCCAATGGACCCCTGTGGGAAACGTGCAGTTCCCAGGAGAGAAGTTTGAATGACTAGGTGGTTCAGGGACTCCTTCATAACATTCTGGAATCCCAGGCATCCATTCCCTCAGTGTCCTGGTAGGATGATATCTCTAGGAGCCATTGTCTACAAAACCACTAAGAACAATTAGGCAAACTACGTTTTTGTGTTGCCACAGAATACCAAGCAACCTATTTGGCCAACTTAAGCATTTTTGTGACAACATTTTTATAACACTAGAGGCCTGATGTACGAAATTTGTGCAAGAGTAGGCCTTCCTTCCCCAGGCTGCCGGCACCAGCTTCCCTCCAGCACCCAGGACCCGGGCTTCCCTCACAGCCCAGCTTCATCTGGAAGTCCAGTCAAATTAGCATATTATGCTTTTTTTTAATTATAGATAGTGTTTAACATACTGCTTAAGTGGGGAGGCTGTGGAGTCCAATGGCCTGGGTCCCCATTCCAGCTGCTTTACTTACCACTTAGGCAAGTTACACAACTTCATTGAGCCTCAGTTACCTCATCTGTAAAATGGAATTATTAACCCTATGTTCATTGTAGGGTTGTGAGGGGACTCGGTGGGACAGTGCACCCAGTACTCAGTGGCTCAAAGAACTGAAGTTAATTCCAGTTGTTAGCGTGGGAGATGCTCTGGTTTCTGATTATGAGAGATCTAAATCCCCAAATATTAGTTTCATTAAACTCTTGATAATCTTCCAAGAAGAATAAGAAACAAAGGCATCTAAAAAACCCATTTAGTGGTATTTTATTGTATTTTAGCTACAGTTAATAGAATTGCAAAATTTTTCATTAATTCCTAAGAAGTTTTAAATTAGGAAAACAAACATCGTGTGTGTGTGTGTGTGTGTGTGTGTGTGTGTGTGTGTGTGTGTGTGTATTCATTGGGGATGGTTAAAATTCAGCCAATGATTTTTGTCTGAGTTTACAGAACACGAAGCAAGTCAATCTCTTGAGTATTTCCATTGTTCAAAATTTAGGTAACAAGTCAGTTTCCATTCATATTATTCCTTATCCTCAGAGATTTTTTTTTTCTTTATGTTTTTCAGTCATTTTCCCTTCTATCCCAGAAGAAAGCTGAGATGCCCGTCCATTTCTCCCCGCTTCCTTTTCCCTTTTTCTTCTCCCTCCCTCCTTCTCCTCCTTTTTCTTCCCCTTTTCTCTTTTCTTATAAAGTGACAGCATTACATCTCTATGTCTAGTGGAGATCATTAAAATAACATCGACTTTATAGGGCTGTTGGGAGAATTAAATGAGACATGTTGATTCCTTGGTGCAGTACCTAGCATGCAGTGACTACTTCTGCATGTTAGTTGTGATTCTTACTATTTGGAAAAAGGCAAGTTATCAGTTTTATTCCTTTCCTCTTGGTTCTTTTGATCTTTTGTTTCAAAGTCTTGGAACAACTTGCCTGTATGTCTTCCCCTAGTTCCTTTCTGTGGAGGCTGGTTAGCCACTGTCAGTGAGAGGAGAGCGTCCGAGTTGCTAATAAATTATTTTGTATGAGACTCCTTAGGAGCCAGGCATCAAGCCAGCATTTCAGATGAGAATTGGTTCCTGGCTGGGATGTATGTGCTCATGGCATTAGTTAGTGTCTGCTTAGGGCCTGGCAGCTGCTGTCATGTTAGACCTGCTCCAAGGGTGCTGGGCAGGGGTGATGGCCTTCTCTGTGCAACAGACTGGCAAAGGCAGGCTCAGAAGCAAGAATTGTTTCCATAGGGACCGGTCACACCCCCAGGGTCAATTGTGAGTGACTGCAGCCTTGTTCACTATATTAAGTAAGACCACATGGATCTCTGAGCTCCAATATTCTAAATTAATGCACAGAGAGGGGCCAAATCCAATTCCTCCTCTTCTGATTGTCAATTGGCCGGCCGATTTGAAGAGTTTTCTTGCAGTCCATCCCTCTGGCCCTACGGACTGAGACAATGAGCAAAGTAGGAAAGATGCTGGTGTCTCCCTCTCTGATTCCTCCCCAAGCAGAACCATGGAGAACCTCTTAAACTTGAGAGAGCCTTTGAATAACCTTGTTAAATACAGACTTCCAAGGTCCGTCCTCAGAGACTCAGATGCAGTAAGTCTGGGGAGGAGACAAGGAAACTGCACCTTGAAAAGCACTTTTATAATCCTTTCCTTATCTGTGGTCTGTCTCGCCTCCCTCCACCAGTCTGGCATCTGTCAGAAGGCGGGACCTTGTCTACGGGGTTTACTGCTATGTCCTTGTGGCCTGCTTTTGAGGAAGGGAATGAAAATTCGAGGAAGGGAATGAAATGCAGGCCAGCACCTCTCAAACTTCAATGTGCACACGAATCCCTGAGAGCTTGGTAAGAGGCAGATCGCTTCTCATTCACACACTCTGAAGTAGGGTCCAAGGGTCAGACCTCCTGCATTTGAATCCTGGTTGCCCTTCTTGCGGTGGGGAGACCCTGGTCCATTCTCTCCTCCCATAAAATGAGGCCAATGACAATACCTCCCTCACAGGGTCCTTTTGGGGCACCCAGGAGGTAACACATTGGAAGCATTTAGCTCAGTATATGGTGAGTGCTCAATAAATATGAACTCATTATAATTATTGTAAAAAATTCCAAGAAGTTAAATCTTGGACCACACTTTAAGAAACTCTGGCATTGTGGGCAGTGCACAAAATTCAGTGTGCTGAATTAGACGTCCTCCTGGGTTACATTTTGGCTCCACCACTTACTAGTTTTACAGCCTTGGGCAAGCTTCTTAACCTCTCTGTGCCACAGTTTCCTCATCTGTTAAATGGGATAATAGTGGCCCCTACCTCTTATAGTTGTTGGATGGTTGGACATGATGCATCCAAACTCCACACTCTGGTACCAGGCCTCTAGGGGCCCCATTTATGTTACTATTATTAGTTGGAGAACTTTGGTGTGAGGTCGTAAGCTTCTGGGGCCTCTGGCCTGGCTACTCCAAATTACTGGTCAGGTGCACCAAATACCCTCAACTAGTCATAAGGCATCAATGCAGCTACCACCCTTCTGCTATTCCTTTAGGTAATCACAGCTGCATTTATTAGCTGTGTGCCTTTGGAGAGTTATTCAACATTTGGGTACCTCACTTTCCAGATCTGTAAATAGCAGAAAATAATAGTAGCTGCCTCATTGTATTTATTTACACATTTAAAGCAAAGAGTAATTAGAACAGTACTCAAGATGCTATAAGAGCAATTATTATTATTAGATTGTCATTACTTTATAATACAGTATATAAAGTAGATGTTAGCTATACTTATTATTGTAGTACAGTTATATATTACATAAATAATATTATAATATCATATGCTACTACGTATACTATAATAATTTGTTATTTTTTGTTTGTAAATGTCTTTATTTTGCCTTTAAAAATGTTAAAAACTGCAGTAAAATACACATAATATAAAATTTACCATCTTAACTATTTTTAAGTGTAGAGTTCCCTGGTATTAGCTACATTCACATTGTTATGCAACCATCACCACCATTCATCTCTAACCACAATTTCCATTTTTGCAAAACTGAAACTCTATACCCATTAAACAATGACTTCACATTCTCCCCTCCCCCAGTACCTGGCAACCACCATCCTGCTTTCTGTCTCTATGCATGTGCCTACTCTAGGTACCTCATATAAGTGGAATTGGTCTTTTTGTGACTGGCTCATTTCACTTAGTATAATGTCCTCAAGGTTCATCTATGCTGTAGCATGTATCAGAATTTTGTTCTAAGGCTAAATAATATTCCTTTATATATAACCACGTTTTGTTTACCTATTCATCCCTTGATGGATACTGGGGTTGCTTCCACCTTTTGACTATTGTGAATCTGCTGCTGTCAACAAGGGCATGCAAAAATCTCTTCTAGATGGTATTACTTAGTGGTCACAGAAGTTGTATCTGTTCTTTTAAAAAATATACTGTTATTGATTTCAGAGAGGAAGGGAGAGGGAGAGAGAGATAGAAACATCACTGATGAGAGAGAATCATCAATTGGCTGCCTCCTGCATGCCCCACACTGGGGATCAAGGCCGCAAACCTGGGCATATGCCCTGACTGGGAATTGAACCATGACCTTCTGGTTCACAGGTTGATGCTCAACCATTGAGCTATACTGGCCAGGCTGTATCTGTTCTTACAGCTTCTGGCCCCAGTCAGAGATCTTTCTCCTTATATTGTCATACCCCATGTGAAGGAGAAAGGCAAGAAACAAATAAGCAATAGAAAGTTCTTTCATTTATTTATCCATGCTCTTACCTACTCATTCATTTCCAATATTTCTTCCATCATTTACTATGTGCAAGGTACTGTGCTAGGTGCTGTGGGACCGTGGCATGGCTTATAACCTGGTGGGTTATTGTGCATAGAAAAGTTATATATACATAATGAGTTTTCTTCCTTCTCAAATTGATACCTGGAAGCTCAGAGCTTGGGCAAAACGCTTCCTTCCTCTGGTATTTGGATAGAATTCCACCTCAGGCACACACAGAAATTGTACCTGAGTCCCAGATGGAACAGCCCCTCTCAGATGCTGCAGTTTTTCCACCCGAAGGATTTCAAAATAGTCTCAGTCAAGACTTTGCAAGAAGTGGGAGTCTGTTAGAGGTAAAAACCCATGTAAAAATTGTGTAGAAGTAAAAACCTGTGGTCAGCCCAGCCGGAGTGGCTTAGTGGTTGAGCGTCGGCCTATGAACCAGGAGGTCACAGTTCAATGCCTGGTCAGGGCCCGTGCCTGGTTGTGGGTTCCATCCTCAGTGGGGGGCATGCAGGAGGCAGCCAATCAATGATTCTCTTTCATCATTGATGTTTCTATCTCTCTCTCCCTCTCCCTTCCTCTCTGAAATCAATAAAAGTATATTAAAAAAACAACAACAACCTGTGGTCAGACTTCCTATCACTCAGAAACATATTTGGATAAGTTTTTTTTTTTTTTGGACAGATCATTTCAATATAAGTTTAGGCAAACCATAGAAAGAAATGTCTACACAAAAGCACTTTCTAATCCCCGATGCTTAGACCCCTTGGCATGAGCTGCCCTGTGGTGGCAGGTCCCATGCCTTTGGGGAGGTGGTGGCCAAGAGTGTGAGTGCTCAAGCCAGACCGCCTGAGTAGAAATCCCAGCTCTCTAAGAGGACATGAGATCTTCAACTCAGGTCTTAATATCTCTAATCCTAACCTCTCCAATTCACAATTTCCTCATTAGTAAAATGAGGTGAACGATAGCCCCAGCTCCTAGGATCGCTGTGCAGATTTAATGAGTTAATAGTGATAATGGGTCTACTTGTCACAGGGCCTGGCCCAGAGTAAGTGCAAATTAATGTCCGCTATCCATCACGAAAATGAATGCGCCCGCTCCCTGCTGCAGTCGCACAGGCCATGTTTTAATCCCTCCAATATGCCACGCTCTGGTTCCTCCTCTAGACCTAGGCCCATGCTCTGTCCTTTTTTCTTCCTCTCCCACTCTCACCCCTCTTGCCTTTCTAACTCTATTCATGCTTCTTGTCCCATCTGTTATATTTTCTTCAAGAAGACTCTTCACCCTCAAGACTAGTTCTGTGTTTCTTTCTTGAGCTCCACAAACACCCTGAACATATCCCTGCCAGTCATCCTGACCTGTCACACCAACCAGTCACCTTCTATGAGCTGTGAGCTCCATGAGGCCAGGGTTTGCCCACCTTGGTGTCTGTGGGACTCAAGGGAAAGAAATAAATGGAACATGGACCTGCTTGGAGTGTGAGCTTCTACTGGAAGGACCTCTACTTTGAACACCCAATTTCAAGGACCTTAGAGACCCCCAGTGTAGCTTCCCTCATGTGCCTTCCTCACAGAAAGTCTTGAAAAAAGTCTTCGTCAGTTCCCAAGTAGAGTGTCTACCTCCCCAAGTACCATTTGTTGGCTACTAAAGGGCAGGCATGCAACAGGACTGATTCAGCTTTTCAAGACTCTGCTGCAGTTTTCAGATGAAGATTTTCAGAGAATGTTCTTGTCTGGAGCCAACAGCCAGAGGTTCTGTCCACAGCACAGTGAACTGACTTGCCTTCCTCAATGCCCCCCTCAAACCACTGCCTCACTCCTCATTAGCAATTTTCTATCTTGGTTCTTACAATCGCACATTTGTCTCCATTTCATTCCAAGTGAATTATAATTAGTTATTGGGCTTGGTGGTTGGCTAATTTCTCAGAAAGGCTATGTTCTTAGTGATAAGACATAGTGCTAGTCCCATTCAATCCATCAACCTTCCTGCCAAGTTAATTTCTCTCAGATTGATGTGAGAATCATGGTTATAATAGTAAATATTTATCAAGTGTTTCCCTGTGCCAGGCAAATGGGTTATCTCATTTAATTTTTACAACAGCCACATGAAATAGTTAGCACCCCTTTTACAGCTGAGGAAATTGAGGCACACAGGGATTAAATAATTTGTTCAAGGGACACAGAAGAAAGTGACAAAACTCAGGTCTGCATAACTTCAAAGACTGTGCTCTTAGCCATGAGACTCCATCAATGCCCTATAATTTTCAATTATAATGTCCCGATTTGAAAGCACCAGGCACATTAAAAAGTATACACTTTGTACCCAAAGTGACTTAGCCACTGTGATCTTACTAAACCCATGCTTTTGATATGACATCCTAGCTTACATTTTGTCTCTTGTTTGAAAGATAAATGGGACAGAAATGTTTCATTTTCTCCTTTTAGTCCTATTGGAATCAGGAGCTGTTTTGTTTGTTCTGGATGAATGCAGACGATTATGCGACTGTCAATGAATGGTTAGCTGGACGGTACCCAGCCAGGCAAAATAATCTGATGATTTTATTTTATGGGAGCCACTTTGTTCCTTTTTTATTCCGGAACTGACTGGTTAACCTAACTCTAATCCAGCCATTTAGCAAAAAAATATTCTTGAATAGGAGAGAGATTGAAGGGACAGTATGGATAGCTCTGTGTGCAAATCCATTTCTGTTACTCAACAAAATATTCAATTATAGCTCTAAACTGCCTCCATTATTCCTTTGTGTGAGTGTTGTGTTTGTTTTAAGATTAAGAGTGGAGGGAGAGATGGGTGAGATGTTGGAAATTAGTTACTCCTGCTTATACTTTCAAAGCAAATTCTTGATTTACCAAATTCAGAAAATCAAGTTTGTTAAATATAACAATTGTTCATTCTTATTCAAATTGCCTTTATGTAAAAGCTATGGTAAATATTTCTCAGGAGGAGACAATAGAGAATTGGTGAAAACTCATATTCATTCATTCATTCATTCATTCATTCGTTCATTCAATAATATTAAGTATCTAATATATTCTAGGCACCATGCTTAGCACTGGGGTTGTAGAGGTGAATAAGTCAAAACCTCTGCCTTCTCTATGTTTATAGTGTGTATACAAGTACTCAGATGTGACGAACAAAGTTTGAATATGAAAAAGCAAAGTTTGAATATGAAAAAGTTGGAATATGAGAAAGCAAGGACTATCTCACAGGTATTGTTAACACATGGTTGGATGAAACTCTTGGCTGGGATATAAATTAGAGGAAGCAGTATTCTCTTGCCATAATCTGTTCCAAGGAAAGCATTTTCCATCTAGCCTGGTAGCAATAACAACCATGGTTAATGTTCTATTGCTTTCTCTTTTTTTCTATATAACTTGATACATTTTTATTTGCTTTGATTTTATCAGTCAAAATATCTGCAAAACCAGAGCAGGTCACCATTGCTTTTCCTATGAGCAACAGCCACTCACTGGTGATGTGGAGAGGAGGAGAACCTGGCAGAAGATGACCCTGCCATTAAAGGTAGGTGATTCTAGGCACTCATGTGTATCTCAGGTTTGGAGAAGATAGCTTTCAAATGACTTGTTATGGGCAGAAATTCTAAAATAGATTTAGCTTAAGAGACATGTAGGTATTAAAGATAGTTATTCTGACTGCCAACCTGTGAATAATTTTAATGAAGAGAAAAGGGAACATCTAAAAGCAGGCACTGTGAATAGATTTAATCTCAAATGCCAGCTCACACTGATCACAGGAGCCAGAACACTGTGAAGGATTCTGAGCCTTATCTAGAAGACCATTGATAACAGACTACCTTAGATCCAAATCTCCTTGGATAATATAAATCTCTCTGAGTGTTTGACTGAATTCAGTTTCAAAATAATCTTAATATGCTAATACAGTGAATCAAAACTAACAAGATGAAGGCTAAGGAGAACAACTATCAATTTTTGCATTTAAAAATCAATATTCAATGATGGGTTGGTTACATTTTGGCATTGGGGAAGCTCGGCTTGCTAGCAGTTCATGATAAAAGACTTGACCTTAAACTCCATATGAATCAATAAAATAATGTGGCTACAAAATATCCTAGGGCAATGATGGGCTGCTAGAGTTGAATAGGATAGCTCAACATCACTGGAACTGAATTTTTGAGTCTCTTCCTTCCAACTTGCTGTTTTGCTTGTAGACTTGAACGTGTGGATAAGCTCCGGGTTTCTAAAATTGGACATTTCTTTTCTCTGAGAATAAGAAGGAGTATTATCATATAGAAAAAAGAGAGAAAATGCCTAGAAAATACCAGGATTTCTTTGTCTTTGAAATAGGCCAGTTTTGAAATCAGTAAAAACTTTAAAAAATACATCAAATGATTGTTCAAATATACAGGTTTTTGAAAAGCTTAAAATGTATTTGGCCCCAAGTGCTCTACCCTTAAACACACTCACATGCACTTTGGGAAGAATTTCATCCATATGATATATTTATTGGCAATTAACTCATTAAAATCACTATTGTGTCAGAACCATTTGATTTTTCAACTTGCCATTTAAGTGTTCCAAAAAGTTCCTGAGAGATTATTTTCTTGAACTATGATATAGAGTTTAATAAAAGGAATAAAGAGAATGTGGATTTTTCAGTTTTAAATTAACACAGAGGGAACACTCAGGAATTTTAAGCTTGCTGGAATCTGTTAAAGCCAGGTTGACCTTTGCCACCTTTTTATAAGGATGATGATGATGATGATGACGACGATGGCTATGAGAACCTGACTGCTTGGGTTTGGGTTATTTTCTGATTGTTCCCAGAACAAACTTTTTCCTAATAATTATGCTGCAAAAATAGAGCAAGCATAAGAATTGAAAGCAAAAGTTAGAAATATTCAGGGTTGGGCTAAAAGCATTAGCGCACATAAGGCCATTAATTTTGAAGGAAGAAAATCACTAGACTTCTTAAGCAAAAAGCATATAATTAGCTTAGTCTTCTTGTAAGAAGGGAAGTTCCAGGATTGGGAAGTCAACAGTTGGTTTGGTAACTCTCATCCAGGTGTCATCTGTTTGATATCTAATTCACAAGAGGTGATGGGGACCTTGGCCTAACATAAGATAGTAAATGCAGGTTGGAGCACAAATTTCCAATGGCTGTGAAGTGACATTTGCTGGGGTTTTTTTTTTGACTAGTTTTTATATTCTCATCTCATTGCCTTTCTATCAAAGACATAAAAAAAGACTAGAGGAATAGTCTCTGGAATCCTGCATAATATGTAAGTAAAATAAACCCACATGAAGACTTGAATCCACAATTTTGGCCTTAATAAGACTTGATCTACTGATTGTCCAGAGCCTGGTGTTCAGGTCAGTGCCCTAGCTGTCTTCTGGCTCAGTAGGTGATGATTGAGAGGGGTAAACCATGTTACTTTTATAGTCTTTGAATTTATAATTCTCAACCCATATTTGCAGAGAGAGCCATGAAGCATTTTAACTAAATTTAGATTTATGATAAAAGTCACAGAATAGGTGCCAAATCAGAAGGAAAAGTATAAATGGTGCTAAATAATACCAACTTGGTTATTTTAGTGGGTACATGATGAAGGGCCTTGGAGTAATAGTTAAGTGTTTGAGTGCAGAGAAGAGAATAGGTTTTAGCACCTCTCATTTTAATCCCAGTATCCTCTGGAAAGCATTATTTGTTATGTGCTGTATTATTATTCCAGAGGAATAGTTAGCTTCAAACAGGCCATAGCTCATCTCCTATGCTTTTTCTAGCCAAGGAACTTTGAACATTTTTTAGTGATAAGAAATCATCACTGTATGCTGTAAGTTATAATAGGCACAAGCAAGTTGCAAGTTCATGGCTGTTAGGTGTTCATTTCCCCAAGGATATCGTGAGAAATACATATTTATCCCAGCGCCCCTTAAAATATCTAGTTCTATGTGCCTTTCTGAGATTGTAGACCATTCTCTAAAGCCAATGGGACTGTTAAATTGTCTCCAACATTTTATAAAATAGCAAGAGTGGTTTTCATTTTGAAAACAAGCATGCAAATATGCTTGTTCAAGGAAGGAAGCAGACATTGTTAAATGCCCCCAAACTCACTGTCTCAGGAAGAAACATCCCAGGTAGCTGGCTAAACTAGACTTATTTCATGAACAATTCCCCAAAGCAATTAGATTAAAACTTTTTAAAAGTTTAATTCACATGCTATGAGTTTGCTCAGAAAGGCAGAAGGCTGCCTTTGGACTGAGAAAAAGGAGCCAGGGCTGTAGTCCTGACAGTGAATGGGTTTTGGGAGCTGGTGGCATGAAAATGAATCTCAGAGGTTTTTCAAAAGCAGCTAGTGCAACCACCTCCTTCACTTCCTTTCTGACTTCCTTGAGCCATTGTGAGCATTCCTTCCCTTGGCTCACTTGACAATGAGAGTTCTTTGCTCACAGCTTGGCAGCATCATTTGAAAGTGAAAATGTACCCTGTGACCCAGGAGAAGCACCCTAGTGATTCCTGTGCATGCACTCGGGGGCCACGGGCAGGGATGTTCAGTGCTGCATGGCTTACAATAAACCTAAAATGGCAATGACCTCCAGGTCCAACAGAATAGAAATAGACAAATACATTATGATGAAATCATAAGAGGGGACAGACACTGCACAGCACTTGAAATGAATGATATATAGATGTATATCAATATGATAGATTTCTCAAACACATTTTACACTGAAAAACGCAAGTTGCAAATGGTATGATACTATTGATGTAAAAATAATCCAAAACCATACTATCTATTTTACATGAATTATGAATGTGTGAGTGCACATATATATGTGTGCTGTGTGTATATACACGTAGGGGGTTAAACACTCTCATTACCTCTGGGAGGAGAGGGAAGGGACTGGGATTGAGGATATTAGTCAAAGGGGATCTTAGCTTTAGTTGCAATGTTCTAATTTTTTAAAAAGAAAATTGAGTCATGTCTATTACTTAGAGAGCTAAGAATGTTTAAAATACTTAAAGATTTCTTAGCATTCAGCCTTTAAAGAAGCCCTGGATAAGGAGATAACATTTCCCAAACTGGGTTCTGTGGAACACCAATGCTCTGTCAGGTGTCAGTGGGCATTTGTTGAGTTCTCATGTTATTAATCCTACAGAAGTCAGAAACCGAAATAGAATTAGCAGTGAACTCAGAGGGAGCAGAAAACTCTCAAACCTTCCTCCCATCTTTAATCTCTGCCAGAATTCTTAAATGATTCCAGCAGCTTTCCTGTCTTTTAGTTGCATTAGAATATTTCTGTTAAAAACAAACTCATAGATAAAGAAAACAAATTGATGATTTCCATATGGGAGAGGAGGTTAGGGAATGAGGTGAAAAGAGGGAATGGATTAAGATGTACAAAGTGCCAGATATAAAAACAGTCACAGGGATGTAAACTACAGCATAGGAAATATAGTTAATAATATTGTAATAACTATATATGGTGTCAGATGGGTACTAGACTTACTGGGATGATCACTTCATAAGGTCTATATTGCTATGTTGTACATCTGAAACTAATATTGTATGTCAACTGTAATTTAAAAAAGTGTTAAATCATTAAAAAAGAATATTTTTGTTAAGTAAATACGTCTTTAGACTTTAGGACTTAGTTGTGAGTCTCTGTATGTAAGAGGGAGAAAGGTGAAGAATGTGTCCTGCCACTTATATATAAATTCAGGATTTTGAAATCTAGTAAAGGTTCACAGGAGTCTTGTCATAGACTCTGTGTCACATTAAAAGCTGAGAGGAGACCCGACAGGACAAAGGCTCTTGTCTCACTTGATAAGCTCCTCTTCCTTCTCCCAAGTCATGATTGTGTAGGAAGTGATGGTGTACGCTAGGAGTAGGTTGAAATAGATGGGAGAGGTTTGGGGCAGTTGTTTTGGTTTGGGAGCTCTGTGAAAATGTTTCTGGGTCAGTTGTTCTGGGACTTTTAAGAAGGGAGTGGGGTGCCATAAAGTCAATGGAGTCCCTTAGGATTCCGCTGGCCTCTGCATGCTGTTTTCTTTCTTTTTTAAATCCTCACCCGCAGATATATTTCCATTGATTTTTTAGAGAGAGTGGAAGGGAGGGACAAAAGAGGGAGGATATATATATATATATATATAGAGAGAGAGAGAGAGAGAGAGAGACATGGATGTGAGAGAGATACACGAATTAATTGCCTCCTGCACACACCCTGACCTGGGCCGGGGATAGAACCTGCAACTGAGGTACATGCCCTTGACTGGAATTGAACCTGGGACCCTTCAGTCTGCGGGCCAATGCTCTATCCACTGACTAGGGCTACATGCTGTTTTCTTAATTTTCATTCCTCTAGAGTCCATGGGTCAAGCCCACTTGGGAGAGTGTGGCTTTACAGCCATGTGGGACTCCAGTTTTATTCATTTCAAACGGGCTGGATCCGGCCCGCGGGCCGTAGTTTGCCCACGGCTGCTCTAGAGTCCATGGGTCAAGCCCACTTGGGAGAGTGTGGCTTTACAGCCATGTGGGACTCCCTTCCTCAGGAAGAGTTGGGTACTCAACTAAGCCTGGGAAACACTGGGTAAAACAAAGTTAACATATGTCTACACTGTAGGGTTCTTGACAGCCTTTAATAGCTAATCCCTACCATGACTCTCCGAGAGGGGACCAGCATTTAAGTGGGTTTCCACATGTACTTGACCTTTTATCTCCTCCCTCCTGGCTGACCCCTGCAGCAGGGAGAGACTTCAGAACACAGGTTGGTAAAAGGCAGGATTAGGAAGAGCTACCTCACCTCAGTGAAGATGAAGTTCCCAAACTGACAACTAAAAGTAATTCTTATTAGACTTGTTAGCTGGCTCTCACACTGATTCTAGAAAGAAAAGATTTGAGACTGTGTGTAGCTTTAGTTCATAAGACCTCACTTATATAAAACAGCAATTTTCAACCTTTTTCATTTCATGGCACATATAAACTAATTAGTAAAATTCTGTAGCACACCATAGATATATATATCTACACTAATAAAAGAGAAACATGGTAATTAGCGTACGACCGCTACCCTTTTCATTGGCTAATCAGTGAGTATATGCAAATTAACTGTCAGCCAAGATGGCGGCCGGCAGCCAGGCACTGAAGCAAGCAGGGAGGCTTGCTTGCTGCGGACTCCAACGTTCCCCGCCTCACTTGCCAGCCTCTCAGTTGCAACTCTAAGCAACTATATACTATGTTGCAAATAAGAAGCTAAACAAAACCCCAGAAAAGGGCTTCCATTCAGCCGGGCTCGGACCGCAACATTGTATCTATGTTTTCAGCAGCAAGGCCTCAGAGCTAAAGCTGGCC
>NW_005370597.1:5201299-5215581 GCF_000412655.1 Myotis brandtii
TGCTCTGTGCATGACAGGGGGCGGCGCCCCAACTCCCCAATCAGCCCTGCTCTGAGCCCGACCAGGGGCTGCACCTAGGGATTGGGCCTGCCCTCTGCCACCCGGAAGCAGGCCTAAGCCAGCAGGTCGTTATCTCCCGAGGGGTCCCAGACTGCGAGAGGGCACAGGCCGGGCTGGGGGCCCCCCCTCCCCCCGCCCCCCAAGTGCACAAATTTTTGTGCACCGGGCCTCTAGTATATATATATTTGCTGATATGACCAAAAATTGGTATAATTTGGATTGATTTTTTGATTGATTTACAAATAATAATAATAATAGTCATTACCTACCCTTTTGCTCCAAAGTGACTTTTAAAAAAATCAGGATCTTAACTTGTATAAGGATTTCTGGTACCAAGAATTAAACAATCAGATGCAATCTTATTATGTGACCTATATATTTATGGTTCAAGATAGGGCATTTACACCAATGGCTGTTACGTTGGCTGCTGTCATTTTTTTTATTTGACAATCTAAAAGAGGCCAGTGTCCTTGACTAAATAGTCAGGTATTGCATGTTTTAAAAATTCTTGCACCACATGGGTTGAAAATCGCTGGTGTAAAAGCCCACTGTGAAGTCAAGCAGAAAGCCATGCCAACTTGGCAAGCACACAGTGGGCACACATCACTATGACCTTTGATAGGGGGGTGAGGAGTCAGGTAACCAAGTGGGCAGCTCAGCTCTCATAAGGATAGGCAATTCTTGGGCAGAGATGTAAAATTCAGGTTCAGGAAGTTTGTGGACCTTGTGCAGAATTCAGTTCTGCTCTTTCTCAATTTCTTGGAGGACGTCTTAGTCATTACTGGTGTCTGGTGTGTGAGAGCCCATGATGACAAATTACTGAAAAGGCTGAAGCAATTATCCAGTTAATTTAGGCTGAGCACCTATATTATCAACTCCACGAAAATGGCATACTGCTAGCAACAGAACTCACCTATTAATATTATGGCCGAGTAATAAAAAAGTGATGGAAAGCAGAGGGTGAGTGGGCCCTGAAGTCTGCATGTACTTTCTGACAATGAACAGCCCAGATAAATTGTGACAGGTAATGATTAACTTAGTGTTTAAGCACGTCTGAACCTTGCAGAATAAAACTCTGTAAGAATGGCCATCAGCACAGTGGAAGCTTGTGGAGTATTTCCAATGTCTGTTTCCTATGTTAGACGAAATGCAGGGACGTGGTTCCCAGCACAGGCTCTGGAGCCAGGGGCCTGCTGTGTCCTACGTGAGTGTGTGTGTGTGTGTGTGTGTGTGCATGCATGTGCACCCTACAACACAAAACCCCTGGCTTGCTGTGAAAAAGGGTCAGGGTGAGAATGCAAAATGCTAAGCACAGTGCTTGGCACAGAGTGAGTGCTCAATATAGGAAAGATTACTGCCACCACCACCCTCCTCCTCGCATCCTCATGTTTACAACCAACTGCTTGGACAGGAGCGTCAGGACCATGTGCTCCTGGTTTGCTAGAACTGTTAAATAGATTTGATCCACAAACACATCCTAGTCAGCTATGGGAAAGTGGCTTTTTCCTTTTTTTTGTTTCAGAAATAGTTCTGTGTGTTTGTTCTTAAGGTTAGGGATTTAGCTGTGTGTGTGGTGGAGAGAACACATGTTTTTATTTGCATGGACTTGGGCTTGAACCTCAGCTCTATTCCTGACCAGGTAAGTGACCTGGAGCAATTTGCTCACCTCCCTGAGCCTCAGTGGTCTTATCTGAAAAATGGGGAGAGCAATTCCTGGGTTTCAGGGAGCATTAAGGGCCAGATAACATTTGAACAGCACCGGGCACATATACATTCCATTGCTGTTGGTTCCTATATCTAGCGGGAAAAGGATGAGCTCATAGGAATTGTAAGGGAGCATTTTAAACTGTCTTACAACACAAAACACCTGGTTCCCAGGTGGCTGGATCCAGGATTTCAGCAAACCTCCACCGCGCAGCTAAATCACAGCTCAGTTGAACTGAGCCACAGGGGTGTCTTAACCCAGCAGAAAAACCCATAACGACATACAGAGCCAAGAGAATCTCCTGAGAACGTGAGTCACTCCGCCAATGCAAGGTTTCGCCATTAGTGGCTAATTCCTAAAGCAGGCTGACTCTGTGGCTGGTGTCCCTGCCAGAGTTGTTCTGGAGGTGGTGCATTGGAACATCTGGGGTTCATCCACAAACCAGTTGCCCGGGTGTTCTTTGTTCCCTAATCTCAGTCAGAATGGCTTCCCGGCATGTTTCTGTGGATCCTGCCTTAATTCCCACCCCAGGAACTGGGGCAACAGCATGGCTATGGGATGATGGTGTCTCAGGGGCTCAGTTGGTCCTCCTTGGGGCTCTGAGGGGCTTCTGCTTGGGCTATGCCAACTAGTGGTCATGTGTTTCTTCATTGTAAATCCATGTAATGGTGAGGAGGGCACATCTGCCATGTGCCACCTTCCCAAACCATGTGCTCTCTTTTAGAAGATAAGGGTAGAGAGTTCTGTGAAGGAAATTTCTTGTGTGTGTGTGTGTGTGTGTGTGTGTGTGTGTGTGTGTGTGGTTGCTAGTCCCTCTCAAATTAATTCACCCCAGGATCCTGTGGTCGCCTTTGCTGATATCAAGAAAAAGTGCGAATACACCTAGAATTGGCTCAGTATGACTGTAAGACAAAGCGGGTGAAGAAGGTATCACTCTGGGATGAAAATGCTTCTATGTACTTCCTCTCTCTCTCTCTCTCTCGCTCTCTCTCTCTCTCTCTCTCTCTCTCTGTCTCTCTCTCTCTCTGTCTCTCATTTGCTTTAAAATGTATGTGAACTAGTCAAACCCACTGGCTGTGTCTCTTCAATCACTGGGTTTAATTTGTGTTGTCTGACAGCTTTTCAAAAGAAAATAGCCTCATTGAATCCTCAGGAACCACACACAACACACATTAAAAGCCAAACAAAAGTAAGGCACCATTTACCACAAAACACCAAAAAAAGCCTTTTTCTTAAAAGGTACATTTTTGAAACCTTAAATGAAATACACCCTGCTTAATAAAGCACCCACTTGAGTGTAAAGGCAGTAAAAAGACAAGCAGAACAAATAACTGATGTTCCAAGAGTTCAATTGCAAAGAAAATAAATGTACCCATCGCTAGTTACGTTAAAATGTCCTTTTATATGAAATACATTGCTATAAACCAAGAGTGCCTGTTAATTATTATTATTTTAAAGTATTGCAAGTGCCCAGGGCCATGTACAGGTGATCATTTCCCCCTGGAAGGGCTCTTCCTGTTTACATAGGAATTCAGTACCTGAGAAAGCAAGTTTGCCTGAGGATTCACCAAATACCAACACCCAGTGGGGCACCAGTGTTTGAGAATATCTTCAGAAATCAGGTAGGTTTTATGGATTAATTTCACTGCAAAATGAAAATAGCCTAATTTGTTTCTGATTATATAAAAGCAATAGCTTATCCATGTAAAACATTCAGACTATAATGAAAAGAACATAGACCATATTAAAGCATAGAACTTATCCTTAATCTTAATATTGAGAATTAATTTCTAATATTTGGCATATTTCTGTCCTCAATAATAAGTTTTATCATTAGGTATAGCTTAATAAGTTTGAAGACCTAGCTAAAATGGATAAATGCCTAAAAACAGATGAAAAGTCAAAACTGGGATAGAGAAGAAATACTATAGAATTTGAACATGTCAATATGTATTAAATAATTTGAAGTGATAAAGACCCATCCTTCTCATAAAACTTCAGGCTCAGATTGTTTTATTGATATCAGATGGTTTTATTGGAATGTTGTACCAAATCTTTAGTGAATATTAACTTTTATCTCAAATGTTTTGGAAATAGAAAAAGGACAAAGTTTACACACATCGTTTTATAAGGCTAGCATAGCCTTATTCCAAAATTAGGTGACAACACAGAAATGCAGATAATAGACCAATTTTACTTATTAACAGTGATTCAAAAATTCTAAATAAAATATTAAATAACTTAACTGTAGACTTAAAAATAATACACCAAGATCAAGTAGAATTTACCTCAGGCATACAGGACTGTTCAACAGAAAATTCATTTATATATATTAGTGTATTAACACACTAATGGAGAAAAATTGTATGATGATATCAATCAAGATTAAAAAGTAGCTTTGATAAGATTCAACACAAATTTATGATAAAAAATCTTAGCACTAGGAATAGCAGAACATGTCCTTAACTTATAAAGGTTATTTATACTAAGAATCTATCATAAGTATTATGATTATTGGCGAAGTTTAAGATTCAATTGTCTTTAAGATAAAAATAACACAAGGATGCTCACTATTACTAGTAGAGGTCTTGGCTTAGACTAAAGAAAAGATAAAGAATAAAACTGAGGGTTAGAAGGTGTGGTGGATTTTATAAAAATATATGTTTTAATCCTCACCTGAGGATATGTTTTTATTGATATACTAGAGGCCCGGTGCATTAAATTTGTGCATTCGGGGGAGGGGGTGTCCCCCAGCCTGGCCTATGCCCTGTCATAGTGCGGGAGCCCTGTGATCAATCACCCCAAAGAGGTAGGCCCTGCCCACCCATCCGGAGCTCCTCCATGGATTGCCCCAAAGAGGTATGCCGGAGCTGGGATGTGGGACCCCCCAGAACCCCCAGGCAGGCCTCGCTGCACAGAGCTGGGGGACCTGGCTCCATGCATGGAGCCAGAAGGAGGCGGGACTCCCAGGCAGGCTCTGTGCCCCCCCGCCTCCCCCCCAAACACAGCATCTAGCCCAGCCCCGCCCACCTGCATGCGCCTGCTCTGCGCACAGCCATCTTGTGACGGCATCAGGGCAGCACAGTGTGGCTTTTATTAGTAAGGATAGAGAGAAGAAGGGGGAAAGAGAAACATTCTGACCTGGGATCGAATCCACAACCCAGGTATGTGCCTGACCCGTAACTGAACCCCAACTTTTTGGTGCACAGGACGATGCTCCAACCACCTGAGCCACTGGCCAGGGCTTTTTTCCCCCCAAACTTTATTTTTATTATTGACACTATTTCAGATGTCGTTATCCCCTGTTCCCCCTTTGCCCACCTCCACCCAGCCCCACCCCTCCTTCCCTTTGGCCTCACCACACTGATGTCTATGTTTATGGGTTATGCATATATGTTCTTTGGCTAATCTCTTCACCTTCTTGTTCTCAGTTATTCACCACTCTCCCTGCCCTGCCTCCTGCAAGAAGGTTACATTTGCCTGTTTTTTGCCATGTGATTTGCAGAGCTTTCCTCTGGAAGGGAGGAAACTTCTGCCCTATTGTCATCAGATTTTACCATATGATGCGTTGGCCAATGGATATGAATGGATTTGAGTGTGCCAGTTCTGAGAAGAAGCTTTAATAGCCATTGTGTGGGTTTGCTGGCTCCCTCATGCTTTCCCTCTGCTACAAGAATGGCATGTTCCTAATTAGGGCTGCTTCTTCAGTTTGGATCCCAGAATAAGAAAACATACAGAGCAGAGCTGTAGCCAACATGTATTCAACATGTTACATGAGTGAGAAATACATTTTTGTTGTCATAAATCACTGAGATTTGGGTGTTGGTTGTTATCATAGCATTAGTTTAATGAGAGCTGATTAATACAGAAGGTAAGAGATAAAACTGTCTTCATTTGCACATGATATGATCATTTATCTAGAAAGAACAATAGAATCAAAAGACACTTATTAGAACCAGTACAAGAACTAAGATTGTTGCACATAAGATCAACCCCCCCCTTTTTAGCACCATCAACCAGAAAACATAATAAATAATATTCCCACAACCAATAACATAACCTTCCCACAACCAAGAACTCTATTAAATATCTAGGAGTTTATTAATTATATTAATAAAATAATATAGAGTATCTACAGGGGAAGCAAAAAACTTTAAGATATTAATTAAGATAATCTGAAAAAATAAACATTCTATGCTTTTGGATGAGACAACTTAATATTATACTCTAAAGACCTCAATTCTACCATTTAATCTATAACTTTAATACATAACAATAAAAATTTCACTTAGGATTTTTTGAGGAACATGTTAACAGCTTACCTTATAATTTATTTGGAGGAATAAAAATTTATGAATGGCCAAGTCAAGCTTAAAAACCATGAGTAGAAAGGGAGTTTGCCCTATGAGCTATTAAAACACAGGACAAGCTGCAGTAACAAAAACAATGGTGCATTGCTGAAAAACCCCACACAAACAGGCCAATGAAATAGAACAGAGAGCTCAGACACTGACCTATATGTATATGTGGAAACTTAAATATTATGAAAAGGATACCACAAATCAGTACCCAGCAGCTTATAATGGAAAAACTTCTCACATTATATAGAGAGAAATAAAACTGGGTAATTGCTTCACATAACATACAAATGTGGACTCCACATAGATTAAAGACCAAAGAAGAAAATGTACAACTAAAAGTTAATGTAAAAGAGTATTTTGGTGACCTAAGGGCAGGGAAAAGCTTTTCAAACAAAAATTGTAAAACACAAATCATAAGGCAAGGTACTGATGACTTTGAATCCATCAACATTAAGGCTTTCTGTTCAAAGAGGACACCATGGACAAATTTATTACACAGATGGCAACATGGGAAAAATATCAGAAATGTCTAAAACCCCCAAGAGCTAAATTAGTAACTCCCATAAATCAACAAGAGAAAGGCTGCAAACCCAATAGAAAAATAGTGAAGGATACCAACAGGCAATTATCAGAAGAGAATTTATGCCTCAAATCATTAATAATCTAAGAAATGCAAATTAAAACAAAAATGAGTTATCTCTTTATGTTTATTAGACTGATAAAAGTTAGAAATATGGATAAGGACAAGTGTTGGTGCAGATGTGGGGAGAGAGGAACCTCCTCATTACCAATGCGCTACAGCAGCCTTTCTGGAGTGCATCTGACACTACTTAGTCAAATTAAGAATATACATACTCCAAACCCAGCAGTTCTACCCCTAGGTATTTATTTCAAAGAAAATCTCGCATGGATCTTTAAGAGGATGTTCATGAGGAGATGCAATGTTATTTGTATTGGGGGAGAGTTGAATGCAACTTATGAATCCTGTCTCTGAGAGGACTGTTAGATAAGATGTTGAGGGCACACACTTTGGAGTACTAGCAACAGTTAGGAATGAATTAGATGTACACACAGCAGCATGGGCAGATCTTAAAAACAGTACTAGTGAAAAAGTAATACCAATGAGATAGATAGTACACTAGTTTCATATAATTAAAAACACATTACAAAACAGTACCTATTCTGCAATATTCTAGTACATATATAAAAAAAAACATGTTAACATATTAGAATGGTTGACTAAGATGAGGATGGGAAATAAATAGGTACATAAAAATAATTCTTAAATCTATGTCCAGAGATTATAGCTATTGATATTTTTGTATTTTTTCATCTATCATAATAATAACTAGAGGCCCGGTGTACAAAATTCATGCACTCGGGGGGGGGTGTCTCTCAGCCCAGCCTGCACCCTCTCCAACCTGGGCCCCCTCGGGGATCGGGCCTAAACCGGCAGTTGGGCATTCCTCTCACAATCAGGGACTGCTGGCTCCCAACCGCTCGCCTGCCTGCCTGCCTGATTTTCCCTAACCGATTCTACCTGCCAGCCTGATCAATGCCTAACTGCTCCCCTGCTGGCCCAATCGCCCCCAACTGCCCTCCCTCCCCTGCAGGCCCGGTCGCCCCCAACTGCCATCCCCTGCAGGCCCGGTTCCCCCCAACTGCCCTCCCCTGCCGGCCTGGTCACCCCTAACTGCCCTCCCCTGCTGGCCTGGTCATCCCTAACTCCCCTTCCCTGCCAGCCATCTTGTGGTGACCATCTAATGACCACATGGGGGTGGCCATCTTGTGCGAGGGTGTGATGGTCAATTTGCATATTACCTCTTTATTATAGAGGATGGCTATCCTTTATAGATCAGTCATTGTGGAATAGGACTAGGCTAATTAATTTACACACTTGATCTAGACCAGCCGTGGGCAAACTATGGCCCGAGGGCCGGATCCGGCCCGTTTGAAATGAAAAAAACTAAAAAAAAAAAAAAAGACCGTACCCTTTTATGTAATGATGTTTACTTTGAATTTATATTAGTTCACACAAACACTCCATCCATGCTTTTGTTCTGGCCCTCCGGTCCAGTTTAAGAACCCATTGTGGCCCTCGAGTCAAAAAGTTTGCCCACCCCTGATCTAGACCCATTTAATCCTTCTAATCACCTCAGGATGGACCTAGAGGGTATTATACTCAGTGAAATAAGTTAGAGAAAGACAAATACCATATGATGTCATTTATATTTGGAATCTAAAGAAAAAAATAAACAAAATAGAAACAAATTTATAGATACAGAGAATAGACTCATGGTTGCCAGAGGAGAGGGGGTTTGAGGGACTGAGTGAAAAAGATGAAGTGATTAAGAAGTACAAACTGGTAGTTACAAAGTAGTCATGGGGATGTAAAGTATAGCATAGGGAATATAGTCAATAATATTGTAGTAACTATGTATGCTGACAGGTGTAGAGGAAATATCAGAGGTAGAGGGACACTATGTGAAGTGTGTGAGACTATGTGATAGTCTGACCAATGTGCTGGACACCTGACACTAACACAAAATAATTTTGAATGTAAACTGTAATAAAAAATAAAGAACCCTAGGCAGTTTTGCTCAATGGTTAAAGTGTTGGCCTGCGAACTGAAAGGTCACGGGTTCAATTCCAGTCAAAAGCATGTACCTCTGTTGCAGGCTGATCTCCAGGCCTGGTTGGAGTGTGTGCAGGAGGCTACCAATTGATGTGTCTCTTTCACATCCATGTTTCTCTCTCTCTGTCTCTCCCCCTCCATTCCACTCTCTCTAAAAATCAATGGAAAAGATATCTTTAGATGAGGATTAAAAAAAAAGACATTTACTCTAAAAAAAAAGAATCTGAATCATACTATTGGAGTTTTCCTTTTTATATATGAAGCCCTTTATGAAGTCGTATAACTCTTTTGCATTTTGTAGGAGAGAAAAACTGAAGCATTGACCTCAGACATATCTAGGTTTGAATCCTAGCCCTATCACTTTGTGAACTTGACATATTACTTAACATTTCTGAGCTGTTTCCTCCATGAGACAATACAGATAATACTAGCTACTAGAATTGGCATAGTAAATCATAGCACCAAATACATCCTGGGTATTTAGCAATAGGAGCTATTATGATGGTGGCTCATTATTCAACAATGTTAAAGAGTCTTCTAAGAACCAAGCACTGTTTAAGGCACAGAGAATACAGCCAACTTCATGGAACCCCAGTCTTCCTGGAGACTACAGTCCTTTAAATTGTTGGTAGTCAGGTTGAGAGGAGCTGGCGGGAATGAACAGTTTTGTTTCAAGATCATTAGCTATCCCCTCGCCTTCATTACATTTCCTGACAAAGTGCTCTAATAAGACCACATAATCCCAACCTCTCTCACCTTTTAACCTCAAAATAAAGTGATTTCTCCTAAATAGAGAAACCCTTAGGGCTGTAGAGGAACATGCAGCTGTGGGTGGAACAGCAGGTTACTATCTTGGTGTGGAGTGGTTGTTATTGTTGCTGTAGTTGTTTTCTAACCATCTTGCCTACTTGTGACTAAGGTGATAATGTTATACCATGTTGATGTTCTGCTTTGAAAAAAAATGTAAATAGATATTTTCAACACTTGTACCATTTTTATAAGCAAATAATTACCTCCCTATACCTGTTGGCTTGATAGGGCAGTAGAGTAAAAGCTGTTTCCTCTTATGTTTTTATTCTTCCATAGCAGAAAGGTAAGTGTGAAAACAACTGAAAAGTGTGTGTCCCTGGAAAATAAGAAAAGCAGGAGTCTAAATACACAATTTCCAAAAGGAAGCATCCCTCATTATAACTGAAATAGCATGAAATTTTTAGTAATGATGTGTCTTAAATAACTGAAAAAGTATGGGGCTAAATATTACATGTATATACATTATGTGTCAATTAAGCTTTTAAGTACACAAGGGAAGGTTTGATATTTAAAGTCACTTTAGTGTTCATTGTTTTTAATAAATAAAACCGTATCACTTTTTTCTTTTATGTAAATTCAGATTTACATATGTATTAACATTTTGAAATTAAAAATTACTAAATAAAAAACTCAGATATTGAATGTTTTTCCCTGAATTGTGTTAATCTGTTTTTTGTTTTTACTTTTAAAATATCTTTTTGCCATTATAAATTTTCCAGGATCATATTTCAAAAATTAGCATGCATATATCTTTATAATTAGAAAAGGAATAAAAAATAAATAAAAGTAATGTATATGCACAACATATTTATTTTCCTAAATTATCTTAAATTAATTTCATTTGAATATTTTACAAAAAACTGTGGACCTTCAAGGTTTAGAAATAGGCTTGGAATCATCTGATCTAGTTTCCCAAACTTTAGTCATTTGTACATCAACTTCATGCTTTTTTGCCAAAAATCTGTGTATGACCTTTATCATATACTAGACGCCTGGTGCACGAAATTTGTACTCCGGGGGGGGGGGGAGGTTGTCCCTCTGCCCAGCCTGCACCCTCTCCAATCTGGGACATCCCTCTCATAATCAGGGACCGCTGGCTCCTAACCACTCACCTGCCTGCCTGCCTGATCACCCCTAACCACCTCTGCCTTGGCCCTCGCCCCCATGGCTTTGTCTGGGAGGAAGTCGGATGTCCAGAAGATGTCCGGTTGACCTGGTCTAATTAGCATATTACCCTTTTATTAGTATAGATATTTTAAACCTTATCATTTTTACTTCAAAAGGTTAATTGAAAATAAAAGTCTCTGTCTCAATCCTACTTGAACAATGATCTGCCTTCCTGGAGCTCTGCACCTTCAAGTTGACTGTGGCCCTGCTTGACTGTCCACAACTTAAAAAATCATATTGGTTTGATTTTTGTCCTTTTGAGACGTTCTTTCTTGGTGGATGGCCCACAGCATGTGAATCTTAAGAGAAACTGGAAGGCCCTCCTAGCCACCTCCTGCCAGGCCGGGCAGCTTTTATGGGCGGCTCTCCCACCGCTGCTGGTGCTGGTGCTGGTGCTGCTGCTGCTCTGGGTGGTGGGGGAGCCCGCAGGGCCAAGCTGGAGGTCTGTGCTGGGGGTGTCTGTCCTGAACTCTGGGGCAGTGGTGGTCATGGTTTCCAGGTTGGGTGGGAGAGTGGTGGTCATGGTTTCCAGGTTGGGTGGGGGAGTGGTCACCCTCAACCTCAGGCAGTTTGGGGGAATGAAAGGCTCTTTGGTCTTCTCATCAAATGGCTGACCAACCTCTTGGCTCGAGGATGTGCTACTGGTGTCAGGGGAACGGTAGGGCCTTACCTTGATGGTGTGGCCTGGCATCTTGGTTTTCATCACTCTGAGGATCAGGTATGTGCCCATCGCTTTGTCAAATTTTCTTTGTGTTACTGACTCCTGGATGTTGTCCTGCTTAAAGCCGAGGCTCTGCATCATTTTTATTATTTGTGGGTCCAACTCACCCCGGGGCGGCTCGCTGTATGGCCTCAGCTTCTCCTCCTCGCCCTTGTTGAGCCAGGGGTCCTTCATTACGTCTTCCAGGGTTGGTCTTTGGCTAAGGTCGACAGTGAGTAATTTTCTTAAAAGTTTTTGAACCTCCCTTGACATAAAGCATGGTATATGGAAATGTCCACTTAGTATCTTCCTCTTCACATTCACAATGCTGTCCCCCTCAAATGGCGCCACCCCTGTCAGCATCCTGTACAAGACTACCCCCAGGCTCCATACATCAGTTTTGCGGCCATCATAGGTATGACGCTGCAAGATCTCTGGGGCCGAATAGCAGACGGTGCCACAGAAGGTGCTCTGCTTATCGTCGCTCACTTGCCTACTGAAGCCAAAGTCTGCTAATTTAATGGTCATATCACTGTCTACTAGAATGTTGCCTGGCTTCAGGTCCCTGTGGACGATGCCCCTCTGGTGGCAGTACTGGACCGCGGATACTACCTGCCGGAACACGGCGCGGGCTTCTCCCTCATTCATGGTGCCATAGTTTTGCAAGTGCTCAAGTAAGTCCCCTCCGCTCACATGCTCCATAGCGAGAAAAAACTTGTCCTGGGTGGCAATCACCTCAAATAACTTTGTGATATTTGGGTGATTTACGCTCTTAAAACAATCGACTTCTTGAAAAAATTTAGAGATGCCCTGCGTACTAATGGCTTTTACAACCACCTGTGCCCCGGTCAGCATGTGCCGAGCCAACCGCACCTCGGAAGATGCTCCCTTTCCGATGGTCTTCAGGAGGAGATACTCGCCAATAGAGTGCTCCTTGTAGGGTGAGTGGGCTGCAAAGACATTAAACATGGCACCTTCAAAATAAAACAAAAAAGTAACAAAATAAAATAAAAAAAATTAAAAAGAAAAAAGTAAAGTTAAATAAAATAAAACAACAAAATAAAAAGAAAAAAAGAAAAAGAAAAATGGGAAAAAATTAACAAAAAAAATTAACAAAATGAAAAAAAAATGGCCAAAACAAGCTAAGGAGTCCAAGTCCAACAGGTCACCACAAATCAGCTTCCTGGTCTATAACGGACAAAAACCTCCATTTGATAAGGGTCTTACATAGGAGTGGTTTGAAATTTCATCACAGTGGTGCCTTATGAGGTCAGATCAAGAAATGGACCAATCACGGCTAGGGTGTGGTCTGCAATTCCATCATAGTGGCTCTTTATGAGGTCAGATCAAGAAATGGACCAATCATGGCTGGGGTGTGGTTTGCAGTTCCATAACAATGGCACCTTGTGGGGTCAGAGCAAAAAATGGACCAATCACGGCTGGGTGTGGTTTGCAGTTCCATAACAATGGAGCCTTGTGGGGTCAGAGCAAAAAATGGACCAATCACGGCTGGGTGTGGTTTGCAGTTCCATAACAATGGAGCCTTGTGGGGTCAGAGCAAAAAATGGACCAATCACGGCTGGGTGTGGTTTGCAGTTCCATAACAATGGAGCCTTGTGGGGTCAGAGCAAAAAATGGACCAATCACGGCTGGGTGTGGTTTGCAGTTCCATAACAATGGAGCCTTGTGGGGTCAGAGCAAAAAATGGACCAATCACGGCTGGGTGTGGTTTGCAGTTCCATAACAATGGAGCCTTGTGGGGTCAGAGCAAAAAATGGACCAATCACGGCTGGGTGTGGTTTGCAGTTCCATAACAATGGAGCCTTGTGGGGTCAGAGCAAAAAATGGACCAATCACGGCTGGGTGTGGTTTGCAGTTCCATAACAATGGAGCCTTTAAATATTGATATTTACTTTATTAGAAATGAAAATCTGTAAGATGCATGTGCACAAACACACACAAAGGAAAAGTCTGACTGATTCTCATGCTCCAGGCCTCAGCTCAGATGTCATCTACTTAGAGAGGACGCCCCTGATCCATCCATTCCTACCTGCCTCACCCAGCTGGTCAGGTTTGTCATCTTCATAGCACTGACCACAGTGTGGCTGATTCTTGTCCTTCCCATGAAGGGAGGAGCATGTAGTGTTCCCTGTGTCTAGCACAGTGAGTGGCAACAAAACAAGTATTTAATAAATATTTTTTCACTGGATTAACAGAAGAGTTTGGGAGAACAAAAGAAAATATGGCCAACTACTTATTTAATCAAAGTGATTCATAAAAAGATCTTAAAAAACTCAGCTTTTGGGGCAGATAAGATAGGACAGAGGAGGGCTGAAGTTTGGGTTTCCAGGTATGTGTGTACTCAGTGAGGCTGAGGAAAGGCCACTGTTGGAGCCTTGCTGTAAAGATTATAGAAGATGGTGTGTCCCTCCACTGGTACTTGCTAAGGATGCAATAAATTTGGATCCAGCTACAGGTATTTTTACATCTTGAATATCTATTTCCAGATGACACAAGGGACTTCTCAGGTGACCCTGAATAGGCCATTTACATAAATCCCCTGGGTTACTTAAATGAACCATCTCTGTGGACAGAAGTGATGCTGAGACTTATTCATTTGCATTTATAAATACACTGAAATATCTGGATGAAAGAATTTCTGCTGAGGTACAAAATATGTTGGGGCAAATTCTACCCTTCTGGAGGCAGAGAGGGACCAGGCAGGCTTGAGGACATTTAGGAGAAGCCTCTGGCATATTATGTTTCAAACTAACTACTTTGAGTACATTGGGTGTTTTAACCATATTTATAACTTATTATTCTAGTAATTACTTTCCTTTAACA
>NW_005370598.1:0-971 GCF_000412655.1 Myotis brandtii
TTGCAACAATAAAAATATAAGTAAATTAATTAATTAAAAAAAACAAAGAGGTACACAATTCATAAGGCTACAGCTTTCCCCAAAGATACCAACATAGCTTGGCTAGACTATTTATCACAATGGTCCCCAGGTGGTTTCCCTGCTTGCCCGTTCACCCCTATAATCTGGAGATTTTCAAGTGTGTGTGAGACAGCAGGCACACTGTTGTACCACAAGAATTTTAAAATATGCAATACCTGACTTTATTCAGGGTAGTGACCTCTTTTTCCTTAGATCAGGGGTCCTCAAACTACGGCCCGCGGACCACATGCAAATACAAATATTGTATTTGTTCCCGTTTTGTTTTTTTTACTTCAAAGTAAGATATGTGCAGTGTGCATAGGAATTTGTTCATAGTTTTTTTTTAAACCATAGTCTGGCCCTCCAACGGTCAGAGGGACAGTGAACTGGCCCCCTGTTTAAAAAGTTTGAGGACCCCTGCCTTAGATTGTCAATTAAAAAAAGATGACAACAGTTAACACAATAGCCATCACTGTGAATGAATCAAAACTATACCTATTTGTTGGTGTGCCACTGAATTTTCTTAATTAGTTTGTGTGCCATGGGAAGAGAAAAGTTGAAAATCACTGCTATAGTCTATTCTCCACACAGAAGCCAGAGGGCTTTTAGTCGCTGTGTCATATTTCTTCTCAAAACTCTTCAGTGCCTTCCTATGTTACTCAGGACAAAAGCCAAAGCCCTTAGCATTATACCCATGGGCCTCCTGTAGGATCTGAAATATCTTTTACCCAATTCTGTGGTCAAATCACATTATAACAAAGTTTTCTCTAACTTTTCCATATAAAATAGAAAACCCTCAGAAAACTCACCCTGTTTTATTTTTTCTTCATTGGAATTATTACTACGATACATATCATGATATAGGTTCACAGGCCTTATACATATAAATCAAATATACCTATATATACATG
>NW_005370599.1:0-202 GCF_000412655.1 Myotis brandtii
CAAAAATTTGTGCACTGGTGGGGGGTGGGTCCCCTCAACCTGGCCTGTGCCCATTCGCAGTCCTGTACCCCTTGGGGGATGTCCACCTGTTGACTTAGGCCCACTCCCCAGGGGATCAGGCCTAAGCTTGCAGTCAGACATCCTCTGGCAGCCAGGGAGCCCTCGGGGGATGTCCGACTAAAGGCTTAGGCCCCCAAGGGAT
>NW_005370599.1:323-739 GCF_000412655.1 Myotis brandtii
TTTCTGGGTCCTGCCCTGCCTTACCTTTTGTTTTTTTCTAAGACATTTCACTTTATTTAAAAGAAGCCAATATACAGGATACAAAGGGTATGACATTTACAACAGTACAGTAAACAGGTTGGTTTCCCGGTAGGGTCAGTAGTCTTTCAGTGAGTATTAACCCCCCTTCCCCTTGATGCTGGACCCAGCTGGCAGACAAACAGCAACAGTGGGGTGGGATGGGACTGCAGGATAGAAAGTCTCCCTGAAGGGATTAAAAATCACATAGATGCTAAAATGTCCACGAAGGGGTCTTGGGGGTGAGGGTTGCCTCTGCCTCATTCCTTTGAGGAGGGTTTGGCAGGAATGCTGAGGGATTTGCCCCAAACTAACACACCCTGAGCCTGTAAATCTTCTACCCATGGAATATTCCCTTC
>NW_005370600.1:0-556 GCF_000412655.1 Myotis brandtii
CCATGTGATCATTGTGTTTTCCAAACTCATGACCTCACCTGCCTGATCAGCCTCACCTGAGTCCAGTCCCACAGTGAGTCTTTCCAGGTGAGATACTGGGGCTCAGAAGGAAGCATATGGCCTGAAATGCAATTCAGAATTTGATCTGGGCCCATGATAACTTCTGACCCACAATGGCCCTAGAATGTGAATTGGCATGAAGCCAAGCATTGTGGATGTGGGGTGATTTCAGAGATGGGGTTCACCACCATCAGGTGGTGGTTTTAGGTCACATCCCAGGAGTAGTTCCAGATTGGGGTTGGTTCCAAAGGAAACTGGTCTTCATGTCCTCTTTAATGTGTCTATCCTCAATTTTTGTGCTCAAGCCAAAGGCTAGAATTTCTCTGCTAGACTCCCAGACTTCCACAAGGGAACCCACATCTGTGGTTGGTGGTCAAAATTGATGTGGAATTCAGGTATGATTGTAGAAATCACTTATTCTGCAATCCTGCTGATATCTCTCAGGATGTCTACTCTGCCTTTCTGACAGCCTCCAAGTTTTGATGTAAGTCCATCA
>NW_005370601.1:0-303 GCF_000412655.1 Myotis brandtii
GGTGCACACACATTGCTGGAAAAACCTCAAGTTGTTCCTGGAGAGGAACTGGGGGCCTGGGGGCAAGACTGGAAGAAGTACCTAGTGTAAGAATACTCCCTGGCTCATTTGCATTGGGTGCCATGTGCAAATTCACCTTTTTAAGGCCCTCACCCTCCATTGGTTCAGAGGTATGCATGCCACCCAGGCTGCCCATCAATGGGGTCAGCTCCCTCCCCCTAGGACAGTGATGGCGAACCTATGACACGCGTGTCAGAGGTGACACGTGAACTCATTTTTTGGTTGATTTTTCTTTGTTAAATG
>NW_005370601.1:3787-6395 GCF_000412655.1 Myotis brandtii
TGGTTTGAGGGATCCTCTGCAAACATAGACATAAAGTGTTCTATCAGCTGGATAGATGAATACTAGGGTGATAGCAACCTGTTGTTATTCCAAACAATGGCTGCTGCTATTGGCTTTCTGCAATTCCCTTGACTGCCTCCATACACATCCAGGGCCGCTAAAACACAAACGTATCTGTGAAGAACACACCTTTAGAATAATACTGGATTCTAGATTCCCACTGTCTTGATTGGTACCTAGAGGGAAGTCAACTACTTGGGGCAGCATATTGACTCTTTAATTTCACTGAAGGACTCCTTATCCTTGTTTAAAGATGCATGTGCTTTAGCCGGGGTCATCTGTGGGCATTACATATGTAGCATAACAAGTAGTCAAAGAACTTTAACTTAACATGAAAATTATTATGCAAACTTAGTGCAAAACAGAATCTAATTTTACAGCACAGTTATCCAATACATTGTACCAAGCACCTCATATACCCACAAGAGCTAGGAGCTGAGGCTACAATTGCAACAGGAAGCTAGCTTCAGGCTTCAGGTGGAACACAGCAGGAGTGGAGGCTGGAGTATGTGTGTGGGGTGCGAAGGAGTTGCCATATAACTGTGCTTTGTCTAAGGAGAATATGATATTCATAAAACTTAAGCCAGGCCTGGATGGTGTGGGTCAGTGGTAGAGTGAGGACTCATGAACCAGGAGGTCACAGTTCATTTCCTGGTCAGGGCACATGCCCAGGTTGTGGGTTTGATCCCCAGTAGGGGGTGTGCAAGAGGCAGCTGATCAATGATTCTCTCTCATCATTGATGTTTCTCTTTTCCTCTCCCTTCCTTTCTCTGAAATATAATTTTTTAAAAAATTTAAAAACAACAACAACAACCCCACAACTTCAGCAGGAAAGAAGCAGTGATTGGCAATCCAGATGGAGTCAGCCTTTAAAATCCCAAGTGCTTCCTCTCTGGGCCTCCCTCTTCTCCTATGGGGTGATTGAATTAGATGGTAAGAGACTTCCTTCCGGCTCTGATATTCTAGGATTCAAAAGTTCTCTATGGCTAGATGTATATAGAAGTTTATACCCAATCCTGTATTAACAATCTATTAGGAAAAGTATGGTCATTTCTCTTTACTCTCAAACTTACCTGAAAATTTCATATTGCCCTGAGTTTCTATTGCGTCCATATAAAGCAATCCTGAAGGACCCACTCCTTGTCTTTTTTCCAGCCAGTGTGACTGATACCCTGTATCTCCAACCTGTGCAAAGAAAAGATACTATCAGTTCAATGAACTCATCTTGTTGAAAAAAAAAATGACCCATGGGAGCATCCTTGTTCCAAGCCCATGAGTGGGAGGTAAGGAGGAGTGTAACGAATGGTTTCCTTCAATGCAGTTGGGAGTCCCAGGAATTCTGATGCTAGGTGGGGTGAGGGACTCAGGGGGAAATAAATATTGCAGCTCAGCATAATCTCTTCCAACCCAGCCAGGTATGTGTTCTGATGGATGGTGGGTGGCTGGTTACTATACCCGCGTACCCAGGTGCCCACCATGGACTGTACCAGAAAGACCACTGGGAGAGGGAGACGTCTGGCCTCCCACATTTGGATAAATCACTTACTGTTGCCTTCTTTGGTTTTATTTTTGTTATTTTCCCATGCCATGGACATATTCTCAATGGGAAAATAACACAGATAATTATTTAAAAAGGAATAAAACCTTTCTCAGCGCTCTGTCCACCTGCCCTCCATCTCAGGGTCTTCCCAAAGTTTGGTTGTAGACTTAACCAAGCCCCGCAGGGTGATTTGCTGCCAGGGGACAATTGGCATTGTCGGGAGATTTTCTTGATTGTCCCACCCAGGGAATGGGGTGAGTGGGTGCAGGGTTACTGGCATCTCCCTGGTAGAGGACACGGATTTGCTAAACATACTGCAATGAACAGGACAGCCCCCCAGGAACAAGTGATCCAGTCCCGGATTCCAGTAGAGCTGAGGTTGGGATACCCTGACCTAGAGGTTTCTATGAGCATTTACACACACACATATGACTGTATAAAAAGTTAGGCTTTTGCCTGTATGGTTTGGCTCAATGGGTCAGTGTTGACCCATGAATGAGGAGTCATGGTTTGATTCCTGATCATGGCTCAAGCCCGAGTTTCAGGCTTGATCCCCAGTAGGGGGTGTACTGATCAATGATTCTCTCTCATCATTGATGTTATTATTTTATCCTCCCTTTCCCTTCCTCTTTGACATCAATAAAAATATATAGGCGTTTTCCCCTTCCGTAAAGAGTATGCACTGCTCTTCTCTATTCTCTCCATCCATCCAAACGCCAGACTGACTCACCGCCCTTCCCTGTCCTGTCCTGTGCTCAATAAGGTCGGCCTCACCAGGGGTCCTTGTCACTGGCTTTCCCTTGGGTTCAGCCCATCAGAGGCTTGCAAGGAGGCCAGCAGCAGGAGGAGGGAGATGGAGGTGCTTGCTCCCCTGCATCCTCCTTGCTCTAGTACCAGGTTCTGGCAGTAGCTGCCTTCACTCCATTCCTGGAGCCCCGCAGCCACTAGATTCTGGGCGCCTCAGCATCCCTCGTTTGTTCTTTCAACCCTGTCCACTCCTCCAAAAGC
>NW_005370601.1:7588-8762 GCF_000412655.1 Myotis brandtii
TGGAGTTACATCTCTGCTCTGTTCCAAGCCACAGGGACAAAACCAACAACCACAGAGCCACCCCACCCTCCCCAGGCCCCTGGGGAGACCCACCTTCTGAAACTCCTCATAGGAGGCACACGGGTAGCCCAGGAAGCCGTCGGGGTTGAGGATGCTGCTGGAGTAGTACTTGTAGCTTCTCAGGTGATTGCAGGCTGCAAAGTCTCGGGTTCCTGAGGAAGCAAAAGCCATGGGAGCTCACAGGAGACTCTCACTTTTGGAGCTTAGAAGTTCTGATCTGAATAAGGAGTCACCTCCTCATTTCATAGAGGGTTGTCAGCATTCCCAAATGCCTCAGTCCCAATTCCAAGTTCCTGTCATTGACTTTGACATACTTCGGGGCAAATCGTTAATGATCAACATTTACAGCACATAGAGGTGGTATCTGGGGGCTTCTTCAGTCATGGGGTTTGGCTCTGGTCGCTTTCCTCTGCCCACCACGTGCCCATGTGCTGAACAGGGCCTACTTGGGGCTGGGCATGTGCTGGGGAGGGATGAGTTCTAATAAGGACGTGTGTTCTATCCTCCAGGGGCCAATCATCTGCCAAAAGTGAAGGATGAGGGCGGGGGCTTAGGAGATAGTGAGAAAAATATATACAGAAAGGAGAGACAGAGAGAGAGAGAGGTTTCAGGGAAGAGAGAGAGGGAGAGAGAAGGGCAATAGCTTTCCAAGGGAATCTTACACTGTCAGCCAGTTGTTGAATGTTAAGGCCCAGATGCTTGGTCTTCTGATTTTTCATGAGAAACCTGCATCTTCACTTTGACATGACAATGTTTCATGCTTACATGACAGCAGTGCATTTCCTCTTTAAAACCAGTCCCTGTGAAGGATGACCACAGGCTGCTGTGGCAGGGCTGGGTAAGAAGGTCAAAGTTTGAGAACCAGGGACCATTCCTGCCTGGCCTGTCCCAGGAATGCAGCTTTTCTGTGCCCATGGCCCCAGGCTGAGAAATTCCTCCTCCTTGGAAAGCCTGAGGTCAAAGCAGTGGAGACCAAGGTCCCCTGGGGCCTAGGCCACTGTGTCACTGCATTTTATCTACCACCCTTTTCTTTAAACTCAAGTCCTCTCATTTGAAAAATTGTGGGGTTTTTTTTTATTTTTTATTTCTCCAGCTCCTTGGTACAAAACCTCCC
>NW_005370602.1:0-648 GCF_000412655.1 Myotis brandtii
GCCAACAGCAGAGGCAGAGGTAAGTCTGGAGCCCCTGTCTATGGAGGGGGTCAGTCTAAAAGTTGAAGGAGGAGGCAATTTGAAGAAAGGACCAAGTTAGTGATCTGTCAAAGGTTCTACTGCACAGAGGAGGTGTGGATGGAGAGAGCTGTGCTTTTATTTTATTTTTTTATGTTTTGGGGTTTTATTTAGAGAGAGAGGAAGGGAGAGATAGAAACATTGATGAGAGAGAAACGTTGATCTGCTACCTCTTGCACGCCCACAACCAGGGTTCAAGCCTGAAACCTGGCATCTGACCTGACAGGGAATTGAACCAGAGACCTCTTGATGCATGAGTTTATGCTCAACCACTAAGGCATACCAGGTGTAAGCGAGCTATGCTTTTTGATAGGAAAATGGGATGAAAAAGGACAAAGGAGGGAAAGGTGGGTAGAACTATAGAGGTTAGAGTAAAAGAATTATGGTAACTAATAGGCCTGTTTACCAGGTTTCTGTGCAGGGAAGTCTCTTCCTGGGTTTTTGCATTCTATTCCTTAACTTGTAACGCCTATATCAGTGATCTTCAAAATAGAGTGTACATACACTTGAGGGTGTGAAAAGACTCTTCAAGATCCTCAGATAGGAGTAGTGTCAATGAGATGAATGTTC
>NW_005370603.1:0-755 GCF_000412655.1 Myotis brandtii
CCATACTTCACTTTACCGTGCTCCAGGTGGTCTCTGGGCTGTTGGTTGTCTGGTTTGTCCTCCTCCTGCTCCTCATCTTCAGTGGACTGCTTGGAGTCACTGCTTTCTGTGGCTGAGGTAGTTAATTGTTTACAGCTACATGGTATGGCTCCAGGCGCAAGATCCTCAGTCTGGCTAGATTCTCTCTTGGATCCCTGTTGTAGTTTAATATTTCTAGAAGGTCCATACAGGTTTGGAAAAATTCTCTGGGAATATACAAGCGTACCCTCTGCCAAAGGTTAGTAATGGGTCAGGTCCCTTCCATAAACCAGATTCAGGATCCTTCCATTTTCTTTTGTTTTATTCTGACACCAATGTAGCTCCATAGGTGTCTTTCCATTAGCATCACAAGTGAAAAATTTAGGGTAAGTAAGGCTTGGTGCAGCCTACCGGCAGGTGATTTCTCCATCATCCCTCCTTTTTGTTTTTCTAGCTGAGATTTCAGCCATTGGTGCTGTCGCTCAATAATGGCCTGTCCTTGGGAATTATATGGTATTCCTGTAATATGCTGAATTTTCCACCTTTTACAAAATTCCTGGAATTGACAGCTTGTATAAGCAGGTCCATTATTGGTTTTAATAATCTTTGGAATTCCCATGATGGCAAAAGCAGCTAGGCAATGATTATCAACCTGTTTTGCCGTTTCTCCTGTAGATGCAGTAGCCCATAGGACTTTTGAAAAGGTATCTACAGAGACATGTAATGCCCCAAGACGT
>NW_005370603.1:889-1552 GCF_000412655.1 Myotis brandtii
AGAGATTGAGAATTGTTTGGACAACATTTTAGCAGGCTGATGTAAAAGCTGATGAGATTCTGAGGCCTCTTTTAATAAAGCAACCAATTGATCAGCATGTGCATTTCCCTTAGTTAATGGGCCAGGTAATACAATGTGAGCCCTGATATGAGTGATATAAAAAGGGTATATTCTCTGCTGCACAATCTGTTGAACTTGCTTAAATAGTAAGAATAAACTTTGGTCACTAAGCCATTTCAACCGGGCAGTTTCATTTCTACTTACTAGGCCCGAAGCATAAGAGGAATCAGAAATTATATTAATAGGCTGTTGGAAATCTTGCAACGCAGCCTTAGTAGCTTCTAATTCAATTCTTTGCACAGAAGTATGACTGGTCAGTATGACTTGGTCAGAATTTATAGTATGATAGGCAGCTTTCCCATTAGATGACCCATCAGTAAAAACAGTTAATGCTCCAGGGATAGGTTCCTGTCTAGTATTTTTTGGTATAATAATGGGGGTATAATATAAAAATTGTAGTAGTTTATCTTTTAATAGGTGACAGCTAAGTTCCCCTGAATATCCACTTAGTCCAATTTGCCAATTTAAGTCAGTTTGAAATAACATTTCTAATTGCTTCCCAGTGAGGGGAAGATAGATGCATTTTGGTTCTTCTCCTCTAAG
>NW_005370603.1:4025-55795 GCF_000412655.1 Myotis brandtii
AAATCAAAAGTCTATAATAAAGTTTCTTACTTTTTTAAAGGCAATTTTTTCCTGCTGCTGACCTTTTTTCAAGTTCTGACTAACTTTTTGGCAACTTTTAAGATCTAACGTACCTTCTAAAATTTTAACACCTTAAACATGCAAATCAAAAGTCTATAATAAAGTTTCTTACTTTTTTAAAGGCAATTTTTTCCTGCTGCTGACCTTTTTTCAAGTTCTGACTAACTTTTTGGCAACTTTTAAGATCTAACGTACCTTCTAAAATTTTAACACCTTAAACATGCAAATCAAAAGTCTATAATAAAGTTTCTTACTTTTTTAAAGCCGAATCCTGCCCAATTTAGCCTAGTATGGAAAAACGTTCCCACCCAGCCTACAGCTCTGGACTTCTGTAGCTGATGGTGGCCGTCTGTGTGCGGTGAAATAACCCCCCACCTTTTGTGGTGCCTACCTTTATGGTAACTTCTTTGTTCCTCACCTTGCCGGTGAAAACTTCGTTTTTTTTGCTCTAGCAAAACCTTCACTTCCAGATTACCCATTGGGCACCAGATTTTGAGTGTTTCCTTCCACGTCCTGCGTGGATCAGGGTTCGAGATCTGAAAAGAGGAGCCGCACACAAATGAGAGAAAAATGACACGAGATAATTTTGAAATATTGGGGGACCAGGCGGTCAAGTCCAGAAGGACTTCCACTGATGCTCAGGCCGCTCCAATCTTTTATTGATCTGGAGTAGCCCTTAGGGTAAGGAGGTTTCAATGACACACAGATTAGCTCATCAACAGACATTTTCCAGAAATAGGCAGAATATCTGATCAACAATAATCAACAAGGATCTACACAAGTATCTAAGGAATTAAGTGAACTAAGGTGGGGATGATGCTTCAGCTACCATTATCTAGATTAACTGGGTGGTGTCTAAATTAACTGGGTGGTTCACAGCCTTGACCTTTGTTAGGGCTTCAAAGGTTACTAACTTTTGGGGGTCTCTGTCTATACTCAGCTAGTGAAGACAATAAATGGATTTCGATATATATATATATATATTATCTGTGGGTTAGCTGAATGTTGGGTTTTGGCACCAACCAAAGCCAGTCACTTAAAGTGCTACTTCTTCCTTTGTGAGGTGAGAACTTTGATAAAGATCTGTGCTGTCCAACAAAAACATAAGGCAAGTTTCTGAATAACTTAAAAACACAGAGTACAGTCTGGCTGGCATAGCTCAATGGTTGAACATGACCTATGAACCAGGAGGTCACAGTTTGATTCCCAGTCAGGGCACATGCCCGAGTTTCGGGCTTGATTTCCGGTGGTGTGGGGGGGCATGCAGGGGGCAGCTGATCAATGATTCTCTCATCATTGATGTTTATATCTCTCCCTTCCTCTCTGAAATCAATAAAATATATTAAAAACAAATAAACAAAAAACATAGAGATCAGTGAAGTGCATTTTCATAATATATGTAAATTTAACCCAAGAGATCTGCAATAGCATCCTTTCCACATGTATCCCATAGAAAAAGTTACTGAAACCTACATTCCTTTTTCCTACGAAATCTTCAAAAATCAAGGTATGTCCTACTAACAGCACAGCTCAACCTGAAAACTAAATTTCCACTGAAAATACATGACAGCCACTGAGGTTCAGGAAATGCACAGTTGAACACATATACTCACATACCTGGGTGGTTCCCAGCAGGCTTAAAAAGTTTTCTGGTGACTTGAGTCATGGATGGACACTTAAATCTAATCAATGGAAAGGAAATAAAATTTCAGAGAGTGTCCCTCAGTGACACTAGTCATATTTTGGGTCCTCCACAGCTCCACATGGTTGGTGGCCACCTGAGCAGAAAGCCCGGGTTGCTGTGGTTTGTAAGAAGCCCACAGCGCCTGAAATCCTTGCATCATATCTGCAGGATGCAGGCATACAAAGACCTTCTAGGCTACACAATTCTGTGTTTATTGGTTCACATGCCAATTCTTTAATCACACACCCACACTTTCTCTTGACCAATTTCAAATAGATAAACAACTATATACTGCCCAAGTCAAAAATTATCCCTTCCTAAAAAGAGGATAATGCTCTGCTTGAAAATTCTTGATCAAATCATGAATCACTTTTCCTAATTCAAGATAGACCCTGGGGCTTGGTGTCTCAGTCCACAGGAAGAAGGGTTTTCCCACAGCAAGGTGTCTTACTTCCACAGCCAGCTATGTTTCCCATATAGGAAGATGTGGTCCCTCATAGGATCGTGCATTTACCCCATAGGAAGGTGCATTTCCACCACAGGGAGGTGCTTTAACTTGACAAGAAGGTGGGTTTCCACACAGAAAGGTGCATTCCCCTACAGGAAGGTGCTTTTTCCCACACAGAAAGGTGCATTTCCCCCATAAGAAGGTGCATTTCCCCCACAGGAAGAAGGATTTACCCACAGAAAGGTTCATTTCCTGCACAGGAGGATGTGTTTCCTCATAGGAGAGTGTGTTTCCCCAACAGGAAGGTGGGTTTCCCCATAGAAAGGTGCGTTCCCCATAGAAAGGTGGGCTTACCCACAGGAAGGTGCATTTCCTCCACAAGAAGATGTGTTAGCCATAGGATGATTCAATTCCCTCATAGGAAGGTGTGTTTCCCCCACAGGAAGATGGGGTTCCCCACAGAAAAATGCATTTCCCCAACATGAAGAAAGGTTCCCCCAAAGGAAGTCACATTTCAACAACAGGAAGGTGCATATTTCCCACAAAAGGATGTGTTTCCCCCATAAAAGAAGGGTTCTCCCACAGGAAGAAGCACTCACACACAGGAAGGTGCTTCCCCCCGCCCCCCACCCTGAAGATGTGTTCCTTAAAGGAAGATGCATTTCACCCCAGGAAGGATTCCTGCGCAGGAAGATGGGTTTCCCCCACAGAAATGTTCATTTTCCCTACTGGATGATAATTTCCCCCATAGGAAGAAGAGTTCCCCCACAAGTAGAAGGGTTCTCCTGCAGAAAGGTGCATTTCCCCCACAGGAAGGTATGGTTACCCATAGGAAGGTCCGTTTCTCCCACAGGTACATGCGCTCCCACACAGGAACATGCGTTTACCCGACAGGAAGGTGCCTTTCCCCCACAGAAAGGTGCATTCCCACAGGAAGGTGCATTTGCCCAAAGTAAGATGTGTTCCCTCATATCATGGTGCATTCCCCCCATAGGAAGAAGGGTTCTCCCACAGGAAGGTGCTATCTCCCTAAGGAAGGTGCATTTCCCCCATTGGAAGAACTGTTCACCCAATACAAGATGCATTCACCCACAGGAAGGTGCTCCCAAGTGATTTTCTCCCAATGAAACCCCCAAGATATCTTTCCTTATAGGAAGTTGGTTCCCTGTCCCTCACCGGGAAAAAGGATTCCTGCACAGGAAGGTGCATTTCCCCCACTGAAATGTGCATTTCCTGTACGGGAAGATGATTTCCCCCACAGGAAGAAGAGTTTCCCAAGTAGAAGGGTTCTCCTGCAGAAAGGTGCATTTCCCTCACAGTAAGGTGCGTTCCCCCACCAGAAGTGTATTGCTTCCATAGGAACATGCATTCCCCCACAAGAACATGCGTTTCCCCACAGAATGGTGCATTCCCGCACAGTAAGGTGCGTTCGCCACAGGAAATTGATTTTCCCCCACAGGAAGAAGTGTTCCCCCACAGGAAGTTGCATTTGTTGCACAGGAAGATCTGTTCCCTCATAGGATGGTGCATTGCCCCCACCGGAAAATGGGTTTCCCCATAGGAATAAGGGTTCCCCCACAGGAAGGTGCGTTCAGCACAGGAAGGTGCATTTTCCCCCCAGATAGATGTGTTGCCTCATAGGACGGTGCGTTTACCCAATAGGAAAGTGCATTTACCCCACAGGAAGATGGGTTTCAACACAGTAAAGTGTGTTTCTCCTACAGGGAGTGCATTTCCACCACAGTAAGGTGCATATCTCCCCCACAGGAATATGTGTTTCTTCCATTGGAAGAACTGTTCTCCAACAGTAAGATGCATTCACCCACAGGAAGGTGTTTCCCCCTCCCCCAGCCCCCAATAGTGTGCCATTGTAGCAAGGTGTGCTTCCCCGACAGGGAGAAGGATTCCTGCATAGAAAGGTGAATCTCCCCAACAGAAATGTGCATTTCTCCGACAGGAAGATGATTTCCCCTAGAGGAAGAAGAGTTCCCCCACAAATAGAATGGTTCTTCTGCAGAAAGGTGTATTTCCCTGACAGGAAGGTGCGTTCCTGCACAGGAGGGTGCGTTTCTCCCACAGGAACATGCATTTCCCCACAGGAACATGCGTTTTCCCCATAGGAAGGTGCGTTCCTGCACAGGAAGTTGGGTTCCCCCACATGAAGGGACATTTCCCCCACAGGAAGTATTCCTGAATTTCCAGCACAGGAAGATGTGTTCCCTATAGGATGGTGCGTTGCTACACAGGAAGGTGGGTTTGCACACAGGAACGTGAGTTTCCTCCATAGAAATAAGGGTTTCCCCACAGGAAGGTGCCTTTCCCCTACAGGAAGATGTTTCTACATAGGATGGTGCGTTTCCCCCATAGGAAGGTGTATTACCCTTACAGGAAAATGGATTTCCTCACAGGAAGGTGCATTTCTCTCACAGGAAGGTGCGTTCCCACACAGGAAGGTGTGTTTCTTCCACAGGAACATGCGTTTCCCCACAGGAACATGTATTTCCCTACAGCAAGGTGTGTTCCCATACAGTAAGGTGCGTTTGGTACAAGAAAGTGATTTTCTCCCAATGGAGGAAAAATTCCCCCATGGGAAGGTGCCTTTCCCCCACAGGAAGAAGGATTCCCACACAGGAAGGTGCATTTCCTGCCCAGGAAGATGTGTTTTCTCATAGGATGGTGCATTGCCCTCACAGGAATGTATGTTCCCTCATAAGACATGCGTTTCCCCCATAGAAAGGTGCATTATAACCACAAGAAGATGGGTTGTTCCACAGGAAGGTGTGTTTCACCCACAAGGAGGATTCCTGCCAAGGAGAGTTCATTTACCCCACAGAAATGTGCACTTTTCGTACCAGGAGATGGTTTCCCCCACAGGAGGAAGAGTTGCCCCACATGCAGAGGGTTCTCCTGCAGAAAGGTGCATTTCTCCCACATGAACATGTGTTTTTCCAAAGGAATGTGTGTTGCCTCCACAGGAAGGTGTGTTTCCCTCATAGGAAGGAGGGCTCTTCCACAGGAAGGTGCATTTACACCACTGGAATGTGAATATCTCCTTCTCAGGAAGATGCGTTTTACCCATTGGAAGATAGGTTTCCACAGAGGAAGGTGCGTTTCTCCCTGAGGAAGAAGGGTTGCCCCATAGGAAGATGCATTTCCCCACAGAAAAAAGAGTTCCACCACCGGAAGATGCGTTTCACCCATAGGAATATGGGTACTCCCAAAGGAAGATGCATTTGCCCACAGGAATTTGCTCCTCTTTTCCCCCAAAATGTGTTCCCTTATAAGAAGGTGCGTTTCCCCCACAGGTAGTAGGATTCCTACACAGGAAGTTGCATTTCCCTAACAGAAATGGGCATTTTCCACACAGAATGATGATTTTTCTCACAGGAAAAAGAGTTTCCTGAAAAGTAGAAGGGTTCTCCCACAGGAAGGTGCATTTTTTCCACAGAAAGGTGTGTTCCCTCACAGAAAGGTGTGTTTCTCCCACAGGAACACGTGTTCCCCCACAGGAACATGCATTTCCATACAGGAAATTGTGTTTCCCCAACAAGAAGAAGGGTTCCCCCACAGGAAAGTGCATTGCCCCACAGAAAGGTGACTATCCCCCACAGGAAGGTGCACTCCTCCCAGGAAGGTGTGTTTTCCCCACAGTAAGATGTGTTCCCTTACAGGATGGTATATTTCCTCCCAGGAAGATGGGTTTCTCCACAGGAAGGTGCATTTCCCCCCAGGAAGAACGGTTTCCCAACAGGAAGGTGTGTTTCCCCCACAGGAAGAATGGTTCCCCCACAGGAAGATGCATTTTTAGGCGAGGAAGTCGCATATTCCCCACAGAAAGATGGTTTCCCCCAGAGGAAAAAGGATTCCTCCACAGGAAGATGAATTCACCCCCAGGAAGGAGCTTCACTCCTATCCCCAAGATGTGTTCCCTTATAGGAAGGTTCATTTCCCTCACAGGGAGAAGGATTCCTGCACTTGAAGGTGCATTTCCTGCACAGGAAGATGTGTTCCTACATAGGATGGTCCATTGCTCCCACAGGAAGGTGCATATCCCCCACAGAAATGTGCATTTTTTCTTATGGATGATGATTTCCATTACAGGAAAAAAAAAGTTTCCCCACAAGTACAACAGTTCTCCTGCAGAGAGATGCATTTCCCCTGCAGAAAGGTGTGTTCCCCCACAGGAAGGTGCATCCCCCCACAGGAAGGTGCGTTTTTCCCACAGGAACTTGTTTTCCCAGACAATCATGTGTTTCCTCCACAGGAAGTTGTGTTCCTGTACAGGAAGGTGAGTTTCCCCCACACGATGGTCCAGTTCCCCAGGGGAAGATGGGTTCTCACATAGGAACATGTGTTTCCCCGACAGGAAAAAGGGTTCTTTCACAGGAAGGTGTGTTTCCCCCACAGGAAGAAGAGTTCCCCCACAGTAAGGTGCGTTTCTCCCACAGGAACTTGTGTATACCCATAGGAACATATGTTTCCTTCAAAGAAAGCTGTGTTCCTGTACAGGAAGGTGCATTTCTCCCATAGGAACATTCATTTCCCCCAAAGGAAGGTTTGGTCCTGCACAGGAAGTTAGGTTTGCACAGAGGAAGGTGAGTTCCCCTACAGGAAGACGGGCTCTCACACAGGAAGGTGCATTTCCCACACAGGAAGAAGGGTTCCCTATAGGAAGGTGTGTTTCCACTAAAGGAAGAGGGGTTCTTTCACAGGAAGGTATGATTTACCGACAGGATAAGGGTTCTTTCACAAGAAGGTGCAATTCCCCCACAGGAAAAATATTTCTCCCACAGGAAGGTTCATTTCTCCCACAGGAAAAAGGGTTTCCACAGAGAAAGGTGCATTTCCCCCACCAGAAGGAGGTTCTCTCACAAGATGGTGCATTCCCCCACAAGTTGTGTCTCTCCCACACAAACATGCATTCCCCTAAGGAACATGTGTTTCCCCACACTTGGTGCTATCCCACACAGTAAGGTGTGTTTTCCACAAGAAACTTCATTTTCCTCAAAGGAAGATGGGTTCCCCCACAGGAAGGTGCATTTCCACCACAGGAAGGTGCATATGCCACACGGAAAGATACGTTTCCCCCATAGGAAGAAGGTATCCACCACAGCAAGATGAACTCTCCCACAGGACAGTGCTTCCCTTCCAAAACCACTCAGATACCTTAATTTACAGGAAGGTGCTTTTCACCCACAGGGAGGAGGATTCCTGCCTTTGAGGACGCATTTTCCCACAGAAATCTGCATTTTTTTTTTTTACCGAAAATTGGTTTTTCCCAGAGGAAGAAGAGTTGCCCCACAAGTAGAATTCTCCTGCAGAAAGGTTCATTTCCATGAAGGAAGGTGCCTTCCCACACAGAAAGGTGCATTTCTCCCACAGGAACATGTATTTCCCCACAGGAAGTTGCTCTCATGCACAGGAAGTAAGGTTCCCCCAAAGAAAATGCATTTCCCCCCACAGAAGGATTCCAGAACAGGAGGGTGCATTTTCTGCATAGGAAGATGTGTTCCCTCATAGGATGATGCATTGCCTCAACAGCAAGGTGCTTTTCTCAACAGGAAGGTGCATCTCCCTTATAGGAATGAGGGTTCCCTCACAAGTAGGTGCCCTTTCCACAAGAAAGGTGCATTTTACACAGGAAGGTGCATTTTCCACAGGAAGATGTGTTCCCTAATATGACGTATATTTCACCCATAGGAAGGTGTATTACCCCCACAAGAAGATGGGTTTCCCCACAGGAGGGTGCATTTCCTCCACAGAAATGTGCATTTTTTGTACTGGAAGATTATTTCCCCCACAGGAAGAAGGGTAGCCCCATAAGCAGAAGGGTTCTTCAGCAGAAAGGTGTGTTTCCCCCACAGATAAATGGTTCTTCCACAAGAAGTTGCTTTCCCCAAAAGCAAGGTGCATTTCCACCACATAGGTTCATATCTCCCCCTCAGGAAGATGCATTTCCCCCATTGGAGGAACAGTTCTCCCACTGGAAGATGCACTCACCCTCAGGAAGGTGCACCCCCTTCCAATACCAAGATATCTTTCCTTATAGGAAGGTCGCCCCCCTCCAGGAAAAAGAACTTCTGCATAGGAAGGTGCATTTCCCCCACTGAAATGTGCATTTCTCCTACAGAATGATGATTTTACCCACAGAAGAGTTTTCCCAAAAGTAGAAGGGTTCTCCCGAAGAGAGGTGCATTTCTCTCACAGGAAGGTGTGTTCCCCCACAAAAAGGTACATTTCTTCCACAGGAACATGCGTTCCCCCACAGGAACATGCGCTTCCCTACAGGAAGGTGTGTTCCCACACAGTAAGGCCACAAGAAATGATTTTCTCCCTCAGGTAGAAAAGTTCTCCCACAGGGAGGTGCATTTATCCCACAGGAAGAAGGATTCCTACACAGGAAGATGTGTTCCTTCATAGGATGGTGCATTGCCCTCTACAAATGTGGGTTTCCCAACAGGAAGGTGTATTTGCCTCACAAGAAGAATGGTTCCCCCACAGGAATGTGAGTTTCCCCCCCCAAAAAAGAAGAGTTCCATCACAGGAAGATGTGCTTACCCCATAGGAAGAAGGATTCTTCTAAAGGAAGATGCATTCAGCCACAGGAATGTGCTCCCCCTCTTCCCCAAGATGTGTTCCCTAATAGGAAGGTGCCTTTCCCCCACAGGGAGAAGCATTCATACACAGAAAGTTGCATTTCCCCAACAGAAATTGGCATTTTCCACACAGGAAGATGATTTCCCCACAGGAAAAAGAGTTTCCTCACAAGTAGAAGGGTTCTCCCACAGGAAGGTGAATTTCCCACATAAGAAGGTGTGGTTACCCCACAAGAAGACAGGTTCTCACACAGGAAGGTGCGTTTCCACCACAGGAAGAGGGATTCCCTCACATGGAGGTCCGTTTCCACCACAGGACAAGGAGTTCTTTCACAGGAAAGTGCGATTTCCCCACAGGATAATGGTTCTTTCACTGAAAGGTGCGATTCCCCCAATTAAAAAGGGTTCTCCCCAAGGAAGTCGCATTTCCACACAGGAAGAAGGGTTCTACCACAGGATGGTGCATTTCCCCACAAGTTGTGTCTCTCACAGAATCATGTGTTCCCCCAAGGAACATGTGTTTCCACACAGTAAGGTGAGATCATGCATTGTAAGATGCGTTCGCCACAAAAAAGTACATTTCCCCCATAGGAAGAAGGATTCCCCCACACGTAGATGCATTTTCACCATAGTAAGGTGCATATCCCCCACAGAAATATGTATCCCTCATAGGAATATGGTATCCACCACAGCAAGACGCACTCTCCCACAGGCAGGTGTTCCATTTCCCAACCACTCAGATATGTTACCTTATAGGAAGGTGCGTTTCACCCACAGGGAGAAGGATTCCTGCCCAGAGGGTACATTTTCACCCCAGAAATATACATTTTTCCTTCCGGATGATGATTTGCATTATAGGAATAAGAGTTCCCCCACAAGTACAATAGTTCTCCTGCAGAGAGATGCATTTCCCCTGCAGGAAGGTGTGTTCCTCCACAGGAAGGTGCGTTTCTCCCATAGTAACTTGTGTTTCCCACAGGAACATGTGTTTCTTCCACGGAAAGTTGCGTTCCTGTACAGGAAGGTGCGTTTCCCCACAGGAAGGTGCAATTCCCCCACAGGAGGAACGGTTCCCCCACAGGAAGGTGCATTTCTAGGCGAGGAAGTCGCATATTCCCCACAGAAAGATGCGTTTCCCCCATAGGAAAAAGGGTTCTTCCACAGGAAAATGCATTCACCCCCAGGAAGGTGCTTCATTCCAATCCCCAGGATGTGTTTCCTTATAGGAAGGTTCATTTCCCTCACAGGGAGAAGAATTTCTGCACAGGAAGGTGAATTTTCTGCATGGGAAGATGTGTTCCTGCATAGGATGGTGCATTCCTCCCACAGAAAGGTGCATCTCCCCCACAGAAATGTGCATTTTTTTCTTCCAGATGATGATTTCCATTACAGGAAAAAGAGTTCCCCCACCAGTACTATAGTTCTCCTGCAGAGAGATGCATTTATCCTGTAGGAAGGTGCGTTCCCCCACAGGAATGTGCATTTCACCCACAGGAACATTCGTTTCCTTACAGGAATATGGGTTTCCCCCAATGGAAGGTGAATTCCTGCACAGAAAGTTGGGTTTTCACACAGGAAGGTGCGTTACCCCCACAGGAAGAAGGCTTCTCCCACAGGAAGGTGCTATTCCTCCACAGGAAGAGGGGTTCTATCATAAGAAGGTGTGTTACCCCACTGGAAGAAGGTTTCTACCACAGGATGGTGTGTTTCCCCACAAGTTGTGTCTTTCCCACAGAATCATGGGTACCCCATGGAACATGTGTTTCCCCACAGTTAGGTGTGTTCACCACAAGAAATAGCATTTCCCCCACAGGAAGAAGGGTTCCCACAGGAAGGTGCATTTCCACAGTAGGAACATGCATATCCCCCACAGAAAGATAAATTTCCCTCTTGGAAGAAGGTATCCACCACAGCAAGTTGCACTCTCCCACTGGAAGGTGCTCCCCCTCCTGACTGCTCAGATACGTTACCTTATAGGAAGGGGTGTTTCACCACAGGGAGGAGGATTACTGCCCAGGAGGTTGCATTTTCCCCACAGAAGTTTGCATTTTTTATACTGGAAGATGGTTTCCCCACAGGAAGAAGAGTAGCCCCACAAGTAGAAGGGTTCTACTGCAGAAAGGTGCATTTCCCCAACAGAAAATAATGTGCTTCCAAAGGAAGGTGCTTTCTCCCAAATGAAGGTGCATTTCTACCACATAGGTGCATATCTCCCCCTCAGGAAGATGCTTTTCTCCCATTGGAGGAATGGTTCTCCCACTGGAAGATGCATCCACCCACAGAAAGGTGCACCCCAATCAAATTACAAGATATCTTTCCTTATAGGAAGGTCTATATCCCCACTCCCCGCCCCCCCCAAAAAAATTCCTGCACAGGAAGGTGCATTTTTCACACTGAAATGTGCATTTCTCTTACAGAAAGGTGTGTTCCCCCACAAAAAGGTGGGTTTATTTCACAGGAACATGTGTTCCCACAAAGGAATATGCATTCCCTACAGGACGGTGTGTTTCTTCAACAGGAAAAAGACTCCACCACAGGAAAGTGCATTGCCCCACACGACAGTGAACACCCCCCAGAGGAAGGTGTGTTGCCCCCAGGAAGTTGCGTTTCCCCCACAGTAAGATATGTTCCCTCATAGGACTCTGTATTTCCTCTCAAGAAGATGGGTTTCTACACAGGAATGTGCGTTTCCACCACAGGAATAATGGTTCCCCCACTGGAAGGTGCGTTTCCCCCACAGGAAGATTAATTACCCTACAGGAAGGTGCATTTCCAGGCTAGGAAGTCACATATTCCCCACAGAAAGATGGATTTTTCCCACAGAAAAAAGGGTTCTCCACAGGAAGATGCATTCACCCCTAGGAAGGTGCTTCACTCAAATCCCTAAGATGTGTTCCCCTATATGAAGGTTCATTTCCCTCACAGGGAGGAGGTTCCCTGCACAGGAAGGTGCATTTCCAGCACAGTAAGATGTGTTCCTGCATAGGATGGTGCATTCCTCCCACAGGAAGGTGCAATTCCCCACAGGAAAAATGGTTCTCCCACAGGAGAGTGCATTTCTAGGCAAGGAATTCGCATATTCTCCACAGGAAAATGTGTTTCCCCCATAGGAAAAAGGATTCTTCCACAGGAAGAAAAGCATTCCTATAGAGGAACATTTGTTTCTCCCACATGAAGGTGCTATTTCCCCACAGGAAGTTTTTTCTCACATAGGAGGGTGCGTTTCCCCCACAGGAAGAATGGTTCCACAACAAGAAGGTGCATTTCTAGGCGAGGAAGGTGCATATTCCACACAGAGAGATGCGTTTCCCCCATGGCTAAAAGGCTTCTTCCACAGGAAAATGCATTCACTCCAGGAATATGCTTCACTCCTATCTTCAAGTAGCATTTACCCAACAGAAATTGGCATTTTTCAGACAGGGTGAGGATTTCACCTACAGGGAGAAGGATTCCTTCACAGAAAGATGTGTTCCCGCATAGGATGGTGCATTGCTCCCACAGAAAGGTGCATATCCCCCAGAGAAATTTGTATTTTTCCTTCCGTATGATGATTTCCATTAAAGGAAAAAGAGTTCCCCCACAAGTACAATAGTTCTTCTGCAGAGAGATGCATTTCCCCTGCAGGAAGGTTCGCCCCCCACAGGAAGGTGCGGTACTTCCACAGGAACTTGTGTTTCCCCACAAAAACATGTTTCCTCCACGGGAAGTTGCATTCCTGTACAGGAAGGTGCATTTCCCCCACAGGAATGTGCGATTCCCCTTCAGGAAGATGGGTTCTCACACAGAAAGGTGCGTTTCTCACACAGGAACTTGTGTTTCCCCACAGGAACATGTATTTCCTTCACTGAAAGTGAGATACTGTACAGGAAGGTGCGTTTCTCCCACAGGAACATTTGTTTCCTCACATAACATGTATTTCCCCTAAAAGAAGGTGCGTTCCTGCACAGGAAGCTGAGTTTCTACACAAAAAGTTGAGTTAACCCCACAGGAAAAAGGGATCTCCCACATTTACCCCACAGAAGGTGTGATTCCACCACAGGAAAATGGGTTCTCACACAGGAAGGTGTGTTTCCACCAAAGGAAGAAGGGTTCCCCCACAGGAAGGTGCATTTCTCTCACAGAAAGATGGGTTTATACACTGGAAGGTGCATTTCTCCCACAGAGAGGATTCCTACACAGGAAGTTGCATTTCCCTAACAGAAATGGGCATTTTCCACACAGAATGATGATTTCTCCCACAGGAAAAAGTTCCCTCAAAGTAGAAGGGTTCTCCCACGGAAAGGTGCATTTTCCCACGGAAAGTTGTGTTCCCCCCCAGGAAGGTGCGTTTATCCCACAGGTACACGTGTTCCCCACAGGAACATGCATTTCCCTACAGGAAGGTGTGTTTCCCCAACATGACAAAGGGTTCTCCCACAGGAAAGTGCATTGCCCCACAGAAAGGTGACTATCCCCCAAGGAAGGTGCATTTCTCTCAGGAAGGGGCATTTCCCCACAGTAAGATGTGTTCCCTCATAGAACAACAAAATTTTCCCCAGGAAGTTTGGTTTCCCTACAGGAAGGTGCATTTCCCCTACAGGAAGAAGGGTTCCCAAACAGGAAGGTGCTTTTGCAGGCAAGGAAGTCGCATATTCCCCTCAGAAAGAGGCATTTCCATCATAGGAAAATTGGTTCTTCCACTGGAAGATGAATTCACCCCTGTGGAGGACAGTCACCTTTCTGTGGGGCAATGCACTTTTCAGTGAGGGAACCCTTCATCCTGTTGGGTAAACACACCTTCCTGTAGGGAAATGCATGTTCCTGTGAGGAACACGTGTTCTGATGGGGGGAAAAATGCACATTCCTATAGGGGCACACACCTTTTTGTGGGAAAATGCACCTTCCTGTGGGAGAACCCTTCTACTTTGAGAAAACTCTTTTTCCTGTGGGTGAAATCCTCACCCTGTCTGGAAAATGCCAATTTCTGTTGGGTAAATGCTACTTCCTGTGTAGAAATCCTTCTCCCTGTGGTGGAATTGCACCTTCCTCTAGGGTGATGCACCTCCCTGCAGGGGAAATGCATCTCTGCAAGAGAACTAATTTACTTGTGAGGGGACTCTTTTTCCTGTCATGGAAATCATATTCTGGAGGAAAAATGCACATTCCTGTGGGGGAAATGCACTTTCAAGTGGGAGCAATGCACCATCTTCTGCGGGAACACATCTTTCTGTGCAGGCAGTGCACCTTCCCATGCAGAAATCTTTCTCCCTGTGAGGGAAATAAACCTTCCTTAAGGGAACACATCTTGGGGATAGGAGTGAATCACCTTTTCCCCCAAAGAATAAGGGTTCTCCTACAGGAAGTTGCATTTGCCCACAGTAAGAAGTGTTCCCTCATAGGACGGTGTATTTCCTCCCAGGAAGATGGGCTTCACCACAGGAAGGTGCGTTTCCCTCACAGGAACAATGGTTCCCCCACAGAGAGTTGAATTTCCAGGCGAGGAAGTCGCATATTCCCCACAGAATGATGAGTTTCCCCCATAGGAAAAAAGAGTTCCTCCACAAAGGATGCATTCACCACCAGGAATGAGATTCAGTCTTATCCCAAGATGTGTTCCCTTATAGGAAGGATGATTTCCCTCACAGGGAGAAAGATTCCTGAACATGAAGGTGCATTTCCTGCACAGGGAGGTGCATTTCCACAACTTGAAGAGGGGTTCTTTCACAGGAAGTTACAATTTCCCCACAGGATAAGGGTTCTTTCACAGGAAGGTGAGAATCACCTACAGTAAAAGAGGTTTTATCACAGGAAGGTAAATTTTCCTCACAGGAAGATAGGTTTCCACATGGGAAGCTGCATTTCCTCAACAGGGAGAAGGTTTTGTGCACAGGAAGTTGCATTTCCTGTACAGGAAGATGTGTTCCTGCATAGGATGGTACATTACTCCCACAGGAAGGTGCATTTCTCCACATATGTGCATTTTTTTCTTAAAGATTATGATTACCTTTCCAGAAAAAGAGTTCCCCCACAAGTACAATAGTTCTTCTCCAGAGAGATGCATATATTCTGCAGGAAGGTGCATTCACCAACTGGAAGGTGTGATAATTCCACAAATACTTGTGTCCCTATAGCAACATGGGTTTCCTCCACAGGAAGTTCATTTTCCAAAACTGGAAGAGGGGTTCTTTCACAGGAAGTTACAATTTCCTCACAGTATAAGGGTTCTTTCACAAGAAGGTGTGATTCCTCTACAGGAAAAAGGGTTTTCTAATAGGAAGGTATATTTCCCCCATAGAAAGATGTGTTTCCACATGGAAGGTGCATTTTCCTTACAGGGAGAAGGATTCCTGCACAGGAAGGTTTATTTCCTGTACTGGGAGATTTGTTGCATCATAGGATGGTGCATTGCTCCCACAGGAAGGTGCATTTCCCCACAAATGTGCATTTTTTCTTTCAGATGATGATTTTCTTTACAGGAAAAAGATTTCCCCAACAAGTACAATAGTTCTGTAGAGAGATGCATTTACCCTGCAGGAAGGTGCGTTCACCAACAGGAAGGTGTGATACTCCCACAAGAACTTGTGTTTCCCTACAGCAACATGTGTTTCCTCCACAGGAAGTTGTGTCCTCTACAGGAAGATGCATTTCCCCCACAGGAAGGTGGTTTACCCACAGGAAGACTGTTTCTCACACAGAAGGTGTGTTTCTCCCACAGGAACTTGTGTATCCCCACAGAAACATGTGTTTCCTCCACAGAAATTTGCGTTTTTTTATAGGAAGGTGCATTTCCCCTACAGGAAGGTGTATTTCTCCCACAGGACTTTGTTTTTGACCCACAGGAATAAGAGTTCTCCCATTGGGAGTTGCGTTTCCCCCTCAGGAAGGTGTGATTTTCTTAAAGGAAGATGGGTCCGCACACAGGAAAATGCATTTCCCCACCAGGAAAAATGGTTCTTCCACAGGAAGTTGCTTTTCCACAACTGGAAGAGTGGTTCTTTCACAGGAAGATGCGATTTCTTCACAGGATAAGGGTTATTTCACATGAAGATGTGATTCCCTTACTGGAAAAGGGGTTTTCTCACAGTAAGGTGCATTTTCCCCATAGGAAGATGAGTTTCCACAAGGGAAGGCGAATTTCCCCCAAGGGAGAAGGATTCCTGCATAGGAAGGTGCATTTCTTGCACAGAAAAATGTGTTCTTGCATAGGATGGTGCATTGCTCCCACAGAAAGGTGCATTTCCTGCAAGGGAAGATGAGATCCCACATAGGATGGGGCATTGCTCCCACAGAAAGGTGCGTTTCCCTACAAATGTGCTTTTTTTTTTTGTTGTTCCAGACGATGATTTCTTTCCAGAAAAAGAGTTCCCCTCAAGTACAATAGTTCTTCTCCAGAGAGATGCATTTCACCTGAAGGAAGGTGTATTCACCAACTGGAAGGAGCGATACTCCCACAAGAGCTTGTGTCCCCACAGCAACATGTGTTTCCTCCACAGGAAGTTGCATTCCTCTACAGGAAGGTGCGTTTTTCCCACAGGAACTTGTGCTTCCCCACAGGAAGTTGCGTTCCTGTACAGGAATGTGTTTTCCCCTATAGGAAGGTGCATTTCCCCTACATGAAGGTGCATCCTCCCCCACCCGAGGAGATTGCGTTTTCCCCACAGGAAGAACAGTTCTCCGACATGTAGTTGCGTTTCTCCCACAGGAAGGTTTGATTCACTCACAGGAAGATGGGTCCGCACACAGGAAAGTGCATTTCCCCATAGGAGGAACACAGGAAGTGTGTTTATCCTACAGGAAGAATTGTTCTTCCACAGGAAGTTGCTTTTCCACAACTGGAAAAGGGGTTCTTTCACAGGAAGTTGTGATTTTACCACAGGATAAGGTTTCTTTCACAGGAAGGTGTGATTCCCATACAGGAAAAAGAGTTTTCTCACAGAAAGGTGCATTTTCCCTCACGGGATGATGGGTTTCCAAAAGGGGAAGGTGAATTTCCCCCAAGGGAGAAGGATTCTTGCACAGGAAGGTGCATTTCATACAAGGGAAGATGAGATCCCACATAGGATGGGGCACTGCTCCCCCAGAGAGGTGTATTTCTCCACAAATGTGCTCTTTTTCTTCCAGATGATGATTTTCTTTCCAGAAAAACAGTTCCCCCACAAGTACAATAGTTCCTCTCCAGAGAGATGCATTTCCTTTGTAGGAAGGTGCATTCACCAAATGGAAGGTGCAATACTCCCACAAGAATTTGTGTTCCCACAGATATATGTGTTTCCTCCACAGGAAGTTGCATTCCTGTACAGGAAGGTGCATTATTCCCCCAGGAAAGTGCAATTCCCTCACAGGAAGATAGGTCTGCACACTGGAAAGTGCGTTTCTCCCAGAAGAAGAATGGTTCCCCCACTAGAAGTGTGTTTCCCCCACAGGAAGATTGGTTCCCCCACAGGAAGTGTGTGTCGCCCACAGGAATAATGGTTCCCCCACAGGAAGGTGCATTTCCACTACTGGAAGTGGGCTTCTTTCACAGGAAGTTGCGATTCCCCTACAGGAAGGTGCGATTCCCTCATAGTAAGATAGGTCTGCACACAGAAAAGTGCATTTTCCCCACATTATGAACGGTAACCCCACAGGAAGCGTGTTTCCCCCAAAGGAAGAAGGGTTCAACAAAAGGAAGTGCGTTTCACCCACTGGAAGAATGGTTCCCCCACAGAAGGTGAATTTCCACTACTGGAAGAGGGCTTCTTTATTTCTTTATTTTTTTTTAATTTTTTTTATTGCTTAAAGTATTACAAAGGGTATTACATATGTGTCCTTTTTTTTCCCCGCCCTTGACAATCCCCTGGCCTCCCCTACCCCCCAATGTCTTATGTCCATTGGTTATGCTTATATGCATGCATACAAGTCCTTCGGTTGATCTCTTACTCCCCTCCCTTCTGCCCCCCAACCCTCTCTGGCCTTCCCACTGCAGTTTGACAATCAGTTTGAGGCAGCTCTGCCTCTGTATCTATTATTGTTCAAAAGTTTGTAATGGTCTTTATTATCCATGAATGAGTGAGATCATGTGGTATTTTTCCTTCATTGACTGGCTTATTTCACTTAGCATAATGCTCTCCAGCTCCATCCATGCCGTTGCAAATTGTAAGAGTTCCTTCTTTTTTACAGCAGCATAGTATTCCATCGTGTAGATGTACCACAGTTTTCTAATCCATTCATCTACTGATGGGCACTTAGGCTGTTTCCAGATCTTAGCTATGGTGAATTGTGCTGCTATGAACATATGGGTGCATATATCCTTTCTGATTGGTGTTTCTGGTTTCTTGGGATATATTCCTAGAAGTGGGATCACAGGGTCAAATGGGAGTTCCATTTCCAGTTTTTTGAGGAAACTCCATACTGTCTTCCATAGTGGCTGCACCAGTCTGCATTCCCACCAGCAGTGCACAAGTGTTCCTTTTTCTCCACATCCTCTCCAGCACTTGTCGTTTGTTGATTTGTTGATGATAGCCATTCTGACAGGTGTGAGATGGTACCTCATTGTTGTTTTGATTTGCATCTCTCGGATGATTAGTGACTTTGAGCATGTTTTCATATGTCTCTTGGCTTTCTGAATGTCCTCTTTTGAAAGGTGTCTATTTAGATCCTTTGCCCATTTTTTGATTGGATTGTTTATCTTCTTTTTGTTAAGTTGTATGAGTTCCCTATAAATTTTGGAGATTAGGCCCTTATCAGATATGACGTTGGCAAATATGTTTTCCCACGCAGTGGGTTTTCTTGTTGTTTTGTTGATGGTTTCTTTTGCTGTGCAGAAGCTTTTTATTTTGATGTAGTCCCATTTGTTCATTTTCTCTTTAGTTTCAACTGCCCTAGGAGCTGTATCAGTGAAGAAATTGCTTTGGCATATGTCTGAGATTTTGTTGCCTTTGGATTCTTCTAGAATTTTTATGGTTTCCTGTCGTACATTTAAGTCCTTTATCCATTTTGAGTTTATTCTTGTGTATGGTGTAAGTTGGTGGTCTAGTTTCATTTTCTTGCATATATCTGTCCAATTTTCCCAACACCATTTATTGAAGAGACTATCTTGGCTCCATTGTATGTTCTTGCCTCCTTTGTCAAATATTAATTGAGCATATTGGTTCGGGCTAATTTCTGGACTCTCTATTCTATTCCACTGATCTATATGTCTGTTCTTGTGCCAGTACCAGGCAGTTTTGAGAACAGTGGCTTTGTAATACAGCTTGATATCTGGCATTGAGATCCCACCTACTTTGTTCTTTCTCAGGATCGCTGCAGCTATTCGGGGTCTTTTTTTATTCCAGATGAATTTTTGGAGAGTTCGTTCTAGATCTTTGAAGTAGGCCATTGGTATTTTAATGGGAAGTGCGTTGAATTTATAGATTGCTTTGGGTAGTATGGACATTTTAATGATGTTGATTCTACCAATCCAAGAACATGGTATGTTCTTCCATCTCTTTATGTCTTCCTCTATCTCTTTTTTCAATGTCCTGTAGTTTTCTGAGTAGAGGTCTTTTACCTCTTTAGTTAAGTTTATTCCTAGGTAGCTTAATTTTTTTGGTGCGATGGTAAATGGGATTGTTTTTATAATCTCTCTTTCTGAAAGTTCACTATTGGTGTATAGAAATGCCTCAGATTTCTTGGGGTTAATTTTGTATCCTGCTACATTGCCAAATTCATGTATTAAGTCTAGTAGTTTTTTGATGGAGTCTCTAGGGTTTTGTATGTATAATATCATGTCGTCTGCAAATAAGGACAGTTTTACTTCCTCTTTTCCAATTTGGATGCCTTTTATTTCTTCTTCTTGTCTAATTGCAATGGCTAATACTTCCAGGACTATGTTAAAGAGGAGTGGCGAGAGTGGGCATCCCTGTCTTGTTCCTGTTCTTAGGGGAAATGGTGTTAGTTTTTGTCCATTGAGTATGATGTTGGCTGTGGGCCTGTCATATATGGCTTTTATTATGTTGAGGTATGATCCTTCTATTCCCACCTTGCTGAGAGTTTTTATCAAAAATGGGTGTTGGATTTTGTCGAATGCTTTTTCTGCATCAATTGATATGACCATGTGGTTTTTTTCTTTCAATTTGTTTATGTGATGTATTACGTTTATTGATTTACGGATGTTGTACCATCCTTGCATTCCTGGGATAAATCCTACTTGGTCATGGTGTATGATCTTTCTGATGTACTGTTGGATCCGATTTGCTAAGATTTTGTTGAGGATTTTGGCATCTATGTTCATGAGGGATATTGGCCTGTAATTCTCTTTCATTGTGTTGTCTTTACCTGGTTTTGGTATTAGGGTGATGCTGGCTTCATAGAATGAGCTTGGAAGTGTTCCTTCCTCCTGAATTTTTTGTAGTAGTCTGAGGAGGATAGGTTTTAGTTCTTCCTTGAAAGTTTGGTAAAACTCCCCTGAGAAGCCATCTGGTCCTGGGCTTTTGTTTGCTGGGAGCTTTTTGATGACTGCTTCAATTTCTTCCATAGTTATTGGCCTATTGAGGTTTTTAGATTCTTCCTGATTGAGTTTTGGAATGTTGTACTTTCCTAGGAATTTGTCCATTTCCTCCAGGTTGTCTAGTTTGTTGGAGTAGAGCTGTCCATAGTATTGTTTAACAATCATTTGTATTTCTGTGGGGTCTGTTGTTATTTCGCCTCTATCGTTTCTGATTTGGTTTATTTGGGTCCTCTCTCTTTGCTTCTTGGTGAGCCTGGCTAGAGGTTTGTCGATCTTGTTTATCCTTTCAAAGAACCAGCTCTTGGTTTCATTGATTTTCTGTATTGTTTTTTTGGTCTCTATGTCATTTATTTCTGCTCTAATCTTTATTATCTCCTTCCTTCTGCTCACTCTGGGGTTTTCTTGTTGCTCTCTTTCTAATTCTTTGAGTTGTAGAGTTAGATGATTTACTACCATTTTTTCTTGTTTTTTGAGATAGGCCTGTAGAGCTATAAACTTCCCTCTCAGGACTGCTTTCATTGTGTCCCATAGGTTTTGGATTGTTGTGTTTTCATTGTCATTAGTGTCCAGGATGTTTTTAATTTCTTCTTTGATGTCATTGGTAACCCAATCAATATTTAATAACATGCTATTCAGCTTCCAAGTGTTTGAGTATTTTGGGTTGTTTTTATTGTAGTTTATTTCTAACATTATGCCATCGTGGTCTGAGAAGAAGCTTTTTATGATTTCAATCTTCTTGAATTTGTGGAGACTTTGCTTGTGACCCAATATGTGGTCTATTTTTGAATATGTCCCATGAGCACCTGAGAGGAATGTATATTCCATGGCTTTGGGGTGAAGTGTTCTGAAGATGTCAATTAAGTCCATCTGATCTAGTGAGTCATTTAGGATTGCTGTTTCTTTGCTGATTGTTTGTCTAGCGGGCTTATCCAGTGGTGTCAGTGGTGTATTAAAGTCCCCTACTATGATTGTATTGTTGTCGATCTCTCCTTTGATATCTTCCAGGAGTTTTTTTATGAATTTGGGTGCTCCTGCATTGGGTGCATATATGTTTACCAGGGTTATATCTTCTTGTTGTATTGATCCCTTTAGTATTATGAAGTGGCCTTCCTTATCTCTGGTTATGGCCTTCACTTTGAGATGTATTTTGTCTGATATAAGTATTGCTACCCCAGCTTTCTTTTCCTTTCCATTTGCGTGAAAGATATTTTTCCATCCCTTCACTTTCAGTCTGTGTGAGTCCCTTCTAATGAGGTGGGTCTCTTGTAGACAGCAGATGTATGGGTCATGTTTTTTTATCCATTCAGCCACTCGATGTCTTTTGGTTGGAGCATTTAGTCCGTTTACGTTTAAAGTTATTATTGAAAGGTACTTGTTTATAGCCATTTCTTTTTGTGTGTGGCTGTTTTCTTTCTGAGCTTGTTATTTCTTCTTTTTACACCAGTCCCTTTAGCATTTCTTGCATGGCTGGCTTGGTGGTGATAAACTCCCTTAGCCTTTTTTTGTCTGTGAAGCTTCTTATTTCCCCTTCAATTTTGAATGATAGCCTTGCTGGATAGAGTATTCTTGGATTCAGTCCTTTGCTTTGCATCACTTTGTAGATTTCTGTCCATTCTTTTCTGGCCTGATGTGTTTCTGTTGAGAAATCATTTGATAATCTAATGGGAGATCCCTTGTATGTAACTTTCCGTCTCTCTCTTGCAGCCTGTAAGATTCTCTCTTTGTCCTGAACATTTGCCATGGTAATTATGATGTGTCTTGGTGTGGGTCTTTTCGGGTTCACCTTGTTTGGGACTCTCTGTGCTTGTGTGACTTTTTTCTTCCCCACCTCAGGGAAGTTTTCTGATATTATTTCTTCAAATAGGTTTTCTAATCCTTGTTCCTCTTTCTGTTGTTCTGGCACCCCTATTATTCGTATGTTGTTTCGTTTCATGTTGTCCCAAAGCTCCCTTAGGCTCTCCTCCTGTCTTTTAATTTTTTTCTCCAATTGCAGTACAGTTTGGGTGTGTTTTGCTTCCTTGTCTTCTAATTCACTAATTCGGTCCTCCGCTTCTCCTAGTCTACTGTTGATGCTTTCAATGGCGTTTTTTATTGCCGCTATATCGCTCTTCATTTCTTCTTGGGTCTTGCATAAGTTATTGATTTTTTCATCTGTTTCTTCTTGCTTCTTGCATAAGTAGTTGATTTTTTCCTCCATCCGGTTTATGCATGCTAGGACCCTTATTCTGAATTCTTTTTCTGTCATGTTTCATGCCTCTGTCTCACTTAGCTGCTTTTCTGGCGAGTCCTCCTTAGGAAGAGGGCTTCTTTAACAAGAAGTTGGGATTCCTCGACAGGATAAGGTTTTTTTTCACAGGAAGGTGTGATTCTCTTACAGCAAAAGGGATTTTCTTAAGAAGGGTGCATTTACCTGATAGAAAGAAGGGTTTCCACATGGGAAGATGCATTTCTGCCAAAGGAGAAGGTTTCTTGCAAAGGGAGGTGCCTTTCTTGTGCAGGGAGATGTGTTCCCACATCGGATGGTGCATTGCTCCCACAGAAAGGTGCGTTTCCCCATAAATGTGCATTTTTCTTCCACATGATGATTTCCTTTAAAGAAAAAAGATTTCCCCACAGGTACAATAGTTCTTCTGCAGAGAGCTGCATTTACCCTGCAGGAAGGTACGTTCACCAACAGGAAGGTGTGATACTCCCACAGAAACTTGTGTTTCCCCACAACAACATGTGTTTCCTCCACAGGAAGTTGCATTCCTGTACATGAAGGTGCGTTGCCTCCACAATAAGGTGTAATTCACGCACAAGAAGGTGCGAATCACCCACAGAAATAGGGGTTCTTTCACTGGAAAGTGCGATTTCTCCACAGGCTATGCGTTCTTACATAGGAAGCTGCGATTTCCCCACAAGAAGGAGGGATTTCCACAGGAAGGTGTTTATCCACCACAGGAAGAGGGGTACTTTCACAGAAATATGTAATTCCCCACATCATAAGGGTTCTCCCACAAAAGGTTGCATTTACCGTACAGGAAGAAGGGTTCTCCCACAGGAAGTTGTGTATCCCCCCCCAGGAAGGTGCCATACCCTCACAGGAATGTAGGCCCGCAAACAGGAAAGTGGATTTCCCCTCAGGAAGAAAGGTTCCCACAGAGGAAGGGGCATTTCCACCACAGGAAGAAGGGTTCCCGAAAAGGAAGTTGAGTTTCCCCAACAGGAAGGTGCAATACCCTCTTATGAAGATAGGTCCGCAGACAGGAGAGAGCATTTCTTCCAAAGGACAAAGAGTTCCCCCACAGGAAGTGCATTTCCCACACTGGAAGAATGGTTACCCCACAGGAAGGTGCACTTCCACTACTGAAAGAGTGGTTCTTTCACAGGAAGGTGTGATTCCCCTACAGAAAAAGGGTTTTCTCATAGGAAGGTGCATTTCCTCCATAGGAAAATGGGTTTCCACATGGGAAGGTGCATTTTCCCCTCAGGAGAAGGATTCCTGCAAAAGGAGGTTCCTTTCCTACACAGGAAGATGTGTTCACCCTAAAAATGGTGCATTGCTCCCACAGGAAGGTGCATTTTCTGACAAATGTGCATTTTTTCTTTCACATGATGATTTCCTTTACAGGAAAAAAATTTCCCCACCATTACAATAGTTCTTCTGTAGAGAGATGCATTTACCCTGCAGGAAGGTGCGTTCACCAACAGCAAGGTACGACACTCCCACAAGAACTTGTGTTTCCCCAAAGGAACATGTGCACACCTCTACAGGAAGGTGCGTCCCCCCCTCCCACCAAGAAGGTGCAATTCACCCACAGCAATGTGTGATTCACCCACTGGAAGAGAGTTTTTTTCCCAGGATAGTGCGATTCCTCCACAGGGTAAAGGTTCTTTCACAGGAAGGTGCAATTCCCCCACAGGAATAAGGGTTCCTCACAAGAAGGTGTGTGTCCACCACAGGAAGAGGGGTTCTTGGACAGGAATGTGCAAATCCCTGCAGCATAAGGGTTCTCCAGCAGGAGGTTGTGTTTCCCCCACAGGAAGAATGGTTCCTACAGGAGTTGTTTTTCCCCAACTAGAAGAGGGGTTCTTTCACAGGAAGTTGCAAGTCCCCCACAGAATAAAGGTTCTTTCACTGGAAGGTGCGATTCCCCTACATGAAAATGTGTTTTCTCACAGGAAGGTGCATATCCCCCATAGGAAGATGGGTTTCCACATGGGGAGGTGCATTTCCCCCACACAGAGAAGGATTCCTGCACGGGAAGGTCATTTCCTGCACAGGAAGGTTTATTCCTGTGTAGTATGGTGCATTGCTCCCACGGGAATGTGCATTTCCCCACAAATGTGCATTTTTTCTAATGATGATTTTTTTCCCGGAAAAGAGTTCCCCCACAAGTAAAATAGTTCTCTAAGAGAGATGCATTTCCCCTGCAGGAAGGTGCATTCACCAACTGGAAGGTGCAATACTCCCACAAGAACTTGTGTCCCTATGACAACATGTGTTTCCTCCACAGGAAGTTGCGTTTACACACAGAAAGACTGTTTATCACACAGGAAGGTGCGTTTCTCCCACAGGAACTTGTGTTTCTGCACTGGAACATGTGTTTCCTCCACAGGAAGTTGCCTTCCTGTACAGAACGGTGCGTTTCCCCCACAGGAAGGAGCATTTCCCTGACAGGAAGGTGCGATTACCCACAGGAAGATGCGTACTCACACAGCAATGCATTTTTCCCACTGGAAGAAGGGTTCCCCCACAGAAAGGTGCGTTTAAAACACAGGATGAGGGATTATTTCACAGGAAGGTGCTATTCCTCCACTGGATAAGGGTTCTCTCACAGGAAGGTATGATTTCTTCACAGAAAGAAGGGTTCCCCCACTTGAAGGTGCATATCCAATATAGGAAGAGGGGTACTATCACAGGAATTTGAGATTCCCCCAAGGATAAGAGTTCTCCTACATGAGGTTGCATTTCTCCCATAGGATGAAGGCTTCTTCCAAATGAAGGTGCATTTCCCCCACAGGAATGTGCAATTCCCTCACAAGAATATGGGTCCACACTCAGGAAAGTTCATTTAACCTACAGAAAGAAGGGTTCCCCCACAGGAAGGTGCTTTTCCATGTCAGGAAGGGGGGTTCTTTCACAAGAAGGTGCAAATTCTGCACAGGAAAAGTGTTCTTCCACAGGACATTGCATTTCCCCTACTGGAAGAAGGGTTCTCCTAGGAAGATTGCGTTTGCCCCACAGGAAGGTGTGATTCCCTCACATGAAGATGGGTCTGCACACAGAAAATAGCATTTCACCAACAGGAAGAAGGGTTACCCCACAAGAAGGTCCATTTTCCCACAGGAAGAAGGGTTACCACACAAGAAGGTGTGATTCTCCCACAGGAGAAGGGTTCTTTCACAGGAATGTGTGATTCCCTACAGGAAATTGGTTTTCTCACAGGAAGGTGCATTTCTCCCATAGGAAGATAGGTTTCCACATGGGAAGGTGCATTTCCCCCACAGGGAGAATTATTCCTGCACAGGAAGGTGGATTTCCTGCAAAGGAAGATGTGTTCCCACATAGAATGGTGCACTGCGTGCACAGGAATGTGCATTTCCCCGCAAATGTGCATTTTTTCACCCAGATGATGATTTCCTTTACAGGAAAAAGATGTTCCCCACAAGTACAATAGTTCTGCACAGAAATGAATTTCCCCTTCAGGAAGTAGCTTTCACCAACAGGAATGTGCGATACTCCAACAAGAACTTGTGTTTCCCCACAGCAACATGTATTTCCTCCACAGGAAGTTGCGAACCTCTACAAGAAGGTGCGTTTCTTCCCCATGAAGGTGTGTTTACCCACGGGAAGACTGTTTCTCACACAGGAAGATGCGTTTCTTCCACAGGAACTTGTGTTTTCCCATAGGAACATGTGTTTCCTCCACAGGAAGTTGCATTCAGTACAGGAAGTTGCATTTACCTAAGAAAGGTGCATTTCCCCAACAGAAAGTGCGATTCCCCATAGGAAGATGTGTCCTCACACAGAAAATTGTGTTTCCGAGACAATAAGAAGGGTTCCCTTACAGGAAGGTGTTTTTCTATCACAGGAAGAGTGGTTCTTTCACAGGAAGGTGCGATTCCTCCACAGGATAAGCGTTCTTTCAGAGGAAGTTGCAATTCCCCCACAGGAAGAATGGTTCTCTCACAGGAAGGTGCTTATCAACCACAGGAAGAGGGGTTCTTTCACAGGAGTGTGATTCCCCTACAGGATAAGGATTCTCCCACAGGAGGGTGCGTTTCCCAAATAGAAAGAAAAGTTCTCCCACAGAAAGGTACGTTTCCTCCCCAGGAAGGTGAAATTCCCTTATAAGAATATGGGTCCGCACACAGGAAAGTGCATTTCCTGCACAGGAAGAAGAGTTTTCCCACAGGAAGGTGCATTTACCTCACAGGAAGAACGGTTCCTTCACAGGAAGTTGAGTTTCCCCAACAGGATAAGGGTGTTTTCACAGAAAGGTATGATTCCTCAACTGAAAAAAAGGGTTTTCTCACAGGAAGGTGCATTTCGCTCATGGTATGATGAATTTTCACAGGAAATGTGTATTTACCGCACAGGAGAAGGATTCCTGCAAAGGGAGATGCCTTTCCAGCAGAGGAAGAGGTGTTCCCTCATTGGATGGTGCATTGCTCCCACAGGAAGATGAATTTCCCCATAAATGTGCATTTTTTGTCTTCCTGATGATGATTGCCTTTACAGGAAAAAGAGTTCTCACAAGTACAATAGTTCTCCAGAAGAGAGAAGCTTTTACCCTGCAGGAAGGTGCATTCACCAACAGGAAGGTGCAATACCCTCACGAGAACTTGTGTTTACCCACAGGAACATGTGCTTCCTTTCCAGGAATTTGCCTTCCTGTACAGAAAGGTGTGTTTCCCACACAGGAACTTGTGTTTCCCCAGAGGAAGATGTGTTTCCTCCACAGGAAGTTGCACTCCTATACAGGAAGGTGCATTTCCCTCACAAGAGGTGCAATTCACTCACAGGAAGGTGCGATTCACCCACAGGAAGAGGGGTTCTTTCACAGGAAGGTGCAATTCCTCCACAGAATAAGGGTTCTTTCACAGGAAGGTGCATTTCCCCACAGTTAACTGACTTCCCACAGGAAAGTGTGTATCACCCATTGGAAGAGGGGCTCTTTCAAAGAATATGTGATTACCCACAGAATATGGTTTCTCCCACAGGAGGTATTGTTTCCCCCACAGAAAGAAGGGTTCGCCCACAGGAAGGGACATTTCTCCCAAGGGAAGAAGGGTTCCCAAACAGGAAGTTGCATTTCCTCCACAAGAAGGTGCTTTTCCACCACTGGAAGAGGGGTTCTTTCACAGGAAGTTGTGTTTCCCCAACAGGATAAGGGTGCTTTCACAAGAAGGTATGATTCCTCAACAGGAAAAAGGGTTTTCTCACAGGAAGGTGCATTTCGCCCATGGTATGATGAATTTTCACAGGAAATGTGTATTTCCCGCACAGGAGAAGGATTCCTGCAAAGGGAGGTGCCTTTCCAGCACAGGGAGATGTGTTCCCACATCGGATGGTGCATTGCTCCCACAGGAAGATGCATTTCCCCACAAATGTGCATTTTTTCTCCCTGATGATGATTTCCTTTACAGGAAAAAGAGTTTCACACAAGTACAATAGTTCTCCTGCAGAGAGAGGCTTTTACCATGCAGGAAGGCTTTTACCATACCCTCACAAGAACTTGTGTTTACCCACAGGAACATGTGCTTTCTTTCCAGGAAGTTGCCTTCCTGTACAGGAAGGTATGCTTCCCACACAGGAACTTGTGTTTCCCCAGAGTAAGATGTGTTTCCTCCACTGGAATTTTCACTCCTATACAGGTAGGTGCATTTCCTTCACAAGAGGCGATTCACCCACAGGAAGGTGCGATTCACCCACAGAAAGAGGGGTTCTTTCACAGGAAGGTACCATTCCTCAACAGAATAAGGGTTCTTTCACAGGAAGGTGCATTTCCCCACAGGTGAATGACTTCCCACAGGAAAGTGTGTATCACCCATGGGAAGAGGGGTTCTTTCACAGGAATATGCGATTATCCACAGCATATTGTTTCCTGTGACAATATGAAGGGATTTTTCCCCCAGAGGAAGAAGGGTTCCCAAACAGGAAGTTGCATTTCCCCCACAGAAAGGTGTGATTCCATCACAGGAAGATAGGTCGGCACACAAGAAAGTGTATTTCCCCCACAGGAAGAAGGGTTCCCACACAGGCTGGGCAATTCTCCAACAAAAGAAGGGTTCCCCTTTAGGAAGTTGCGTTACCACCAAGGGAAGGTGTGATACCCTTAGAAAAAGATAGGTCTGCACACAGGAAAGTGCATTTCCCACACAGGAGAAGGCATCCTGCAAAGGGAGATACTTTTCCTACATAGGAAGAAGTGTTCCCGTATCGGATGTTGCATTGCTCCCACTGGAATGTGAATTTCCCCACAAATGTGCATTTTTTCCCAGATGATTTCCTTTACAGGAAAAAGAGTTCCCCACCATTACAATAGTTCTTCTGCAGAGAGATGCAATTACACTGCAGGAAGGTGCATTCACCCACAGGAAGGTGCAATATTGCCACAAGAACTTGTGTTTCCTTACAGGAACATGTGCTTCTTTCACAGGAAGTTGCATTCCTCTACAGGAAGGTGCATTTCCCCTATGGGAACTGTGTTTCCCTAGAGGAACAGGTGTTTCCTCCACAGGAAGTTGCATTCCTGTACAGGAAGGTGCGTTTTTCCAACAGGAAGGTGCGATTGTCACAGGAAGATAAGTCCACACACAGAAAAGTGCATTTCCACCACAGGAAAAAGGGTTTACCAACAGGAAGTGCATTTCCCACACAGGAAGAAGGGATCCCACAGAGAATATCATTTCCACCACAGGAATAAGGATTTCCCCACAGGAAGATGCTTCTTCACTACTGGCAGAAGGGTTTTTTTTTCACAGAAAGATGCAATTACCCTACAGAATAAGAGTTCTTTCACAGGAAGGTCTGATTGCCCTACAGAAAATTGGTATTCTCACACAAAGGTGCATTTCCTTCCTAGGAAGATGAGTTTAAACATGGGAAGTTGAATTTCCCTCACAGGAAAAGGATTCCTGCAAAAGAAGGGGCCTTTTTTGCACAGGGAGATGTGTTCCCCCTAAGGATTGTGCATTGCCACCACAGAAAGGGGCATTTCCCCACAAATGTGCATTTTCTTCTTCCATATGATGATTTTCTTTACAGAAAAAAGATTTCCTCGCAAGTACAATAGTTTTTCTGTAGAGACATGCATTTACACTGCAGGAAGATGTGTTCTCCAACAGGAAGGTGCGATACTGGCACAAGAACTTGTGTTTCCCCACAGAAACATGTACTTCGTTCAAAGGAAGTTGCGTTCCTCTACAAAAAGGAACTTGTGTTTCTTCAGAGAAACATGTGTTTCCTCCACAGGAAGTTGCATTACTTTAAGAAGTGTGCATTTCCTCCACAGGAAGGTTCGACTTTGTCACTGAAAGATAATTCAACACACAGGATAGTGCATTTCCCTTCCAGGAAAAAGGATTTTCCTAATGGAAGTGTGTTTTCTACACTGGAAGAAGGGTTCCCTCACAGAAAGTGCATTTCCCCCACAGGAGGAAGGGTTCCCTCACATAAAGGTATATTTCCACTACTGGAAGATGGGTTCTTTCACAGGAGGTTGTGATTCCCCCACAGGATAAGGGTTCTTTCACAGGAAGGTGTGAATCCCCCACAGGCAAAAGGGTTGTCTCACAGAAATGTGCATTTTTCCCATAGAAAGTTTGGTTTCCACATGGGAAGGTGCATTTCCACCAAAGGAGAAGCATTCATGCAAAGGGAGGTGCCATTTTGGAAAGGGAGATGTGTTCCCGCATCAAAATGTGCATTGCTCCCACAGGAAGGTGAATTTTCCATAAATGTGCATTTTTTCTTCCAGGTGATATTTTCCTTTACAGGAAACAGAGTTCCCCACATGTACAATAGTTATTCTAAAGAGAGATGCATTATCCCTGCAGGAAGGTGCGTTCACCAACAGGAAGGTGCTATACTGACACAAGAACTTGTGTTACCCCACCGGATAATGTGCTTCATTCACAGGAAGTTGCGTTGTTCTATAGGAAGGTGCATTTCGCCACGGTAACTTGTGTTTCCCCAGAGGAACATGTGTTTCCTCCACAGGAAGTAGCATTCCTGTACAGGAAGGTGTGATTCACTGACAAAAAGGTGAGATTCACCCACTGGAAGAAGGCATCTTTCACAAAAAGGTGCCATTCCTCCACACCATAAGGGTTTTTTTTTTACAGGAAAGTGTGATTCCCCCACAGGTAAAGGATTCCTGACAGGAAGGCGTGTATCCACCACAGGAAGAGAGGTTCTTTCACAGGAATGTGCGATTCCCCACAGCATATGATTTCTCCCTCAAGAGGTTGTGTTTCCCTGACAGGAAGAAGGGTTCTCCCACAGGAAGTTGCATTTCCAACATAGGAAGGTGCGATTCCCTCACAGGAAGATACATCCGCACACAGGAAAGAGCATTTCCCGCACAGGAAGGAGGGTTCCCATAGAGGAAGGGGAATTTCCCCAATGGAAGGAGGGTTCCTTCATGGGAAGTTCGTTACACCCAAAGGAAGGTGCGATTCACTCAGAAAAAAGTAGGTTCGCAGACAGCAAAGTGCATTTCCCCCACAGGAAGAAGGGTTCCCCCACAGGACTTGTGTTTCTACCACTGGAAAAGGGATCACCCACAGGAAGGTGCTTTTTCATCACTGGAAGAGGGGTTCTTTCACAGGAAGTTGTGATTCCCCCACAGGATAAGGGTGCTTTCACAGGAAGGTATGATTCCTCAACAGGAAAAAGGGTTTTCTCACAGGAAGGTGCATTTCACCCATGCTATGATGAATTTTCACAGGAAATGCGCATTTCCCACACAGGAGAAGGATTCCTGCAAAGGGTGGTGCCTTTCATGCACAGGGAGATGTATTCCCACATTGGATGGTGCATTGCTCACACAGGAAGATGCATTTCCCCATTAATGTGCATTTTGTCTTCCTGACGATGATTTCTGTTACAGGAAAAAGAGTTCTCACAAGTACAATAGTTCTCCTGCAGAGAGAGGCTTTTACCATGCAGGAAGGTGCATTCGCCAACAGGAAGGTGCAATACCCTCACGAGAACTTGTGTTTGCCCACAGGAACATGTGCTTCCTTTCCAGGAAGTTGCCCTCCTGTACAGGAAGGTGTGCTTCCCACACTGGAACTTGTGTTTCCCCAGAGGAACATGTGTTACCTCCACAAGAAGTTGCATTCCTGTACAGATAGGTGCATTTCCCCCAATAGAGGTGCGATTCACCCAAAGGAAGAGGCTGTTCTTTCTCAGGAAGGTGCCATTCCTTCACAGAATAAGGGTTCTTTCACAGAACGGTGCGTTTCCCCACAGGTGAATGAATTCTGACGGGAAATTGTGTATCACCTATTGGAAGAGGGGTTCTTTCACAGGAATATGTGATTACCCACAGAATATGGTTTCCCCACAGGAGGTATTTTTTCCACCACAGGAAGAAAGGTTCCCAAAGAGGAAATTGCATTTCCCCAACAAGAAGGTGTGATTCCCTCACAGGAAGATAGATCCGCACACAGGAAAGTGCACTCCCACCACAGGAAGATGGGTTACAACACAGGAAGATGCTTTTTCACTACTGGAAGAGGGTTTTTTTCCAAGGAAGTTGCAATTACCCTACAGGATAAGGGTTCTTTCACAGGAAAGTCTGTTTGCCCTATAGGAAAAAGGGTATTCTCACAGGAAGGTGCATTTCCTCCAAAGGAAGATGGGTTAAAACATTGGAAGTTGCATTTCTCTACAGTAAAAGGATTCCTGCAAATTGAGGAGCCTTTCCTGCACAGGGAGATGTGTAACTTGTAAGGATGGTGCATTGCCACCACAGAAAGGGTCATTTCCCCACAGATGTGCATTTTCTTCTTCCAGATGATGATTTCCTTTACAGGAAAAAGAGTTCCCCACAAGTACAATAGTTTTTCTGCAGATACATGCATTTACACTGCAGAAAGGTGCGTTATCCAACAGGAAGGTGTGATAGTGGCACAAGAACTTGTGTTTCTCCATAAGAACATGTGCATCCTTCAAAGGGAGTTGTGTTCCTCTAGAAAAATGTGCTTTCCCTCATGGGAAATTGTGTTTCTCGAGAGGAACATGTGTTTCCTCCACAGGAAGTTGCATTCCTGTAAGAAAGGTGTGTTTCCTTCACAGGAAAGTTTGATTTTGTCACTGGAAGATAAGTCCACCCAGGAAGTTGCGATTACCCTACAGGATAAGAGTTCATACAGGAAAAACGTTATTCTCACAGGAAGGTGCATTTTCTTCATAGGATAGTGCATTTTCCCTCCAGGAAAAAGGGTTTTCCCACAAGAAGTGCATTTTACACACAGGAAGAAAGGTTCCCCACAGGAAGTGCATTTCCCCCAGAGGAAGAAGGGTTCCCTCATATAAAGGTATATTTCCACTACTGGAAGATGGGTTCTTTCACAGGAGGTTGTGATTCCCCCACAGGATAAGGGTTCTTTCACAGGAAGGTGTGAATCCCCCACAGGCAAAAAGGTTGTCTCACAGGAATGTGCATTTTTCCCATTGGAAGATGGGTTTCCACATGGGAAGGTTCATTTCCCCCACAGGAGAAGGATTCCTGCAAACGGAGGTGCTATTTCTGCACAGGGAGATGTGTTTCCGCATTGGATGGTGCATTGCTCCCACAGGAAGGTGCATTTCTCCATAAATGTGCATTTTTCTTCCAGGTGATATTTTCTTTTATAGGAAATAGAGTTCTCTGCAAGTGCAATAGTACTCCTTCAGAGAGATGCATTTACCCTGCAGAAAGCTGCGTTCACCAACAGGAAGGCGTGATACTGCCACAAGAACTTGTGTTTCCCTACAGAAACATTGTGCATCATTCACAGGATGTTGAGTTCCTCTACAGGAAGTTGCGATTACCCCACAGGAACTTGTGTTTCCCCAGAGGAACATGTATTCCCTCCACAGGAAGTTGCATTCATGCACTGGAAGGTGCATTTCCCCACAAGAAGGTGCACTTCACCCACAGGAATGTGCAATTCCCCCACATGAAGAAGGGTTCTTTCACAGGAAGTTGCCATTCCTCCACAGGATAACGGTTCTTTCACAGGAAGGTTAGATTCCTCCACAGGCGAAGGACTCCCCACGGGAAGGTGTGTATCCACCAGAGGAAGAGTGGTTCTTTCAAAGGAATATGTGATTCCCCACTAAAAATCATTTCTCCCACAGTAGGTGTGTTTTTCCCTCAGGAATAAGGGTTCTCCCACAGGAAGTTGCATTTCCCACACAGGAAGGTGCGATTCTCTCAAAGGAAGATAGATCCGCACACAGGAAAGTGCATTTCCCCCACAGGAAGGAGGTTCTAAAAGAGGAAGGGGAATTTCCCCTAATGAAAGAAGTGTTCCCAAAGAGATAGGTGCATTTCCCCCACAGGAAGGTGAAATTCCATCACAGGAAGATAGATCTACACACAGGAAAGTGCATTTCCCCCACAGGAAGGAGGGTTCTAAGAGAGGAAGGGGAATTTCCCCTAATGGAAGAAGTGTTCCCAAAGATATAGTTGCATTTCCCCCATAGGAAGGTGCATTTTCCTCACAGGAATGTGCCATTCCCTCACAGGAAGAAAAAGCCGCACACAGGAAAGTGCATTTCCATCACAGGAAGAAGGGTTTCCACACAGGAAGGGACATTTTCCCCCAAGAGAAGAAGGGTTTCCAAAGAGGAAGTTGTATTTCCCACAGGAAGGTTCAATTCCATCAGAGGAAGACAGGTCAGCACACAAGAAAGTGTATTTCCCCCACAAGAAGAAGGGTTCCCACACAGGGTGGGCATTTCTCCAACAGGGAGAAGGGTTTCCCCATAGAAAGTTGCCTTACCCCAAAGGGAAGGTATGATACCCTCAGAAAAAGATAGGTCCTCACTCAGGAAAGTGCATTTGCCACACAGGAGGAGGCATCCTGAAAAGGGAGGTGCCTTTCCTACATAGGAAGATGTGTTCCCGCTTCGGATGTTGCATTGCCCCCATAGAAGGTGCATTTCCCCACAAATGTGCATTTTTTCTCCCATATGATGATTTCCTTTACAGGAAAAAGTTACCCACAATTACAATAGTTCTTCTGCAGAGAGATGCATTTACACTGCAGGAAGGTGCCTTCACCCACAGGAAGGTGCAATACTACCACATGAACTTGTGTTTACTTACAGGAACAATTGCATTTCCACCACAGGAAAAATGGGAAGTGCGTTTCCCACACAGGAAGAGGGGTTACCCGACACAAAGTGCGTTTCCAGCAAAGGAAGAAGGATTCCCCCACAGGAAGACGCTTTTTCACTACTGGAAGAAGTGTTTTTATACAGGAAGTTGTGATTACCCTACAGAATAAGGGTTCTTTCACTGGAAGGTGAGATTGCCCTACAGGAAAAAGGTTATTCTCACAGGAAGGTGCATTTTATTCATAGGAAGATGGGTTTAAACATGGGAAGTTGCATTTCCCTCACAGGAAAATATTCCTGCAAATGGAGGTGCCTTTCCTGCACAGGGAGATGTGTTCACCCTAAGGATGGTGCATTGCTTTCACAGGAAGGTGCATTTCTCCATTAATGTGCATTTTTTCTTCCAGGTGATATTTTCTTTTACAGGAAACAGAGTTACCCATAAGTACAATAGTTCTTCTGCAGAGATGCGTTTATCCTGCCAGATGGTGTGTTCAACAACATGAAGGTGCGATACTGCCACAAGAACTTGTATTACACCACAGGAACATGTGCTTCATTCACAGGAAGTTGCGTTCCTCTACGGAAGGTGCGTTTCCCCCACAGTAACTTGTGTTTCACCAGAGGAACATGTATTTCCTCCACAGGAAGTTGCATTCCTGTAAAGGAAGATGTGTTTCCCCCACAAGAAGGTGTGTTTCACTGACAGAAAGGTGAGATTCACCCACAGGCAGAAGGCTTCTTTCACAAAAAGGTGCCATTCCTACACAGGATAAGGGTTCTTTCTCAGGAAGGTGCGATTCCTCCCCAGGTGAAGGATTCCTTACAGGAAGGTGTGTATCCACCAGAGGAAGAGAGGTTCTTTCACAGGAATGTGCGAGTCCCCACAGCATAAGGTTTCTCCCTCAGGAGGTTGTGTTTCCCCCACAAGAAGAAGGGTTCTCCCACGGAAAGTTACATTTCTCACACAGGAAGGTGTGATTCCCTCACAGGAAGATAGATCCACAAACAGGAAAGTGCATTTCCCTCACAGGAAGGTGGGTTCCCAAAGAGGAAGGGAAATTTCCCCAATGGAAGGAGGGTTCCTTCACAGAAAGTTGCTTTACACCCAAAGGAAGGTGCTATTCCCCCAGAAAATATTAGGTTCACACACAGGAAAGTGCATTTCCCCCACCGGAAGAAGGGTTCCCCCACAGGACTTGTGTTTCTACCACAGGAAAAGGGATCTCCCACAGGAAGTTGCTTTTTCACCACTGGAAGAGGGGTACTTCCACAGGAAGTTGCGATTCCCCCACAGGATAAGGATGCTTTCACAGGAAGGTATGATTCCTCAACAGGAAAAAGGGTTTTCTCAAAGGTGTATTTCGCCCATGGTATGATGAAGTTTCACAAGAAATGTGCATTTCCTGCACAGGAGAAGGATTCCTGCAAAGGGAGGTGCCTTTTCTGCACAGGGAGATATGTTCCTGCATCGAATGGAGCATTACTCCCACAGGAAGATGCATTTCACCATAAATGTGCATTTTTTCTTCCTGATGATTTCCTTTAAAGGAAAAAGAGTTTCACACAGCACAATAGTTCTCCTGCAGAGGAAGGCTTTTACCATGCAGGAAGGTGCATTCACCATCAGGAACATGCAATACCCTCACAAGAACTTGTGTTTACCCACAGGAACATGTGCTTCCTTTCCAGGAATTTGCCTTCCTGTACAGGAAGGTGTGCTTCCCACACGGGAACTTGTGTTTCCCCAGAGGAACATGTGTTACCTCCACAAGAAGTTGCATTCCTGTACAGATAGGTGCATTTCCCCCAATAGAGGTGCGATTCACCCAAAGGAAGGTGCGATTCACCCACAGAAAGAGGGGTTCTTTCACAGGAAGTTGTCATTCCTCCACAGGAAAGTGTATATCACCCATTGGAAGAGGGGTTCTTTCACAGGAATATGGGATTACCCACAGCATATGGTTTCTTTCACAGGAAGTTTTGTTTCCCCCACAGGAGAAAGTGTTCTCCCACAGGAAGAGTGGGAGTATATTGCATTTCCCCCACAGGAAGGTGCGATTCCCTCACAGGCATAAGGGTTCCCACACAGGAAGTGACATTTCCCCCACTGGAAGAAGGGTGCCCCCAGAGATAGTTGTGTTTCTCCCACATGAAGATGTGGTTCTATCACAGGAAGACAGGTTCACAGAGAGAAAAGTGTATTTCCCACACAGAAAGAAGGCTTCTTTCACAGGAATTTGTGTTTCCCCCACAAGAAGTTGCGATTCCCTCACAGGAAGATAGGTTCATGCACAGGAAATTGACTTTCACCCACAGGAAGAAGGGTTCTAACACAGGATGAACATTTCCTTCACAGGGAGTATGGTTCCCCCACAAGAAGTTGCATTAGCCCCACAGGAAGGTGCAATTCCCTCAGGAAATGATAGGTTTGCACACAGGAAAGTGCATTCCCACCACAGAAAGAAGGTTTCCCACACAGAAAGTGACATTTTCCCACCGGGAGAAGTGTCCTCCCAGAGAAAGTTGCCTTTACCCCACAGGAAGGTGTGATTCCATCACAGGAAGACAGGTACACACAGAGAAAAGTGCATTTCCCCCCCCAGAAAGAAGGCTTCTTTCACAGGAATTTGCATTTCCCCCACAGGAGGATGCAATCCCTTACAGTAAGATCGGTTTGCGCACAGGAAATTGCACTTCACCCGCAGGAAAAAGGGTTCCCACACAGGATGGGCATTTCCTCCACAGGGAGAATGGTTCCCACACAGGAAGTTGTGATTCCCTCAGAAAAAGGTAGGTCCGCACAAAGGAAAGTGCATTTCCCTATAGGAAGATCCGTTTCCACATTGGAAGGTTCATTTCCCCCACAGGAGAAGGAATCCTGCAAAGGGAGGTACCTATCCTACATAGGGAGATGTGTTCCCACATCAGATGTTGCAATGCTCCCACAGGAATGTGCATTTCCCCACAAATGTGCATTTCTTCTTCCATATGATGATTTTCTTTACAGGAAAAGAGTTTTTCACAATTACAATATTTCTTCTGCAGAGAGATGCATTTACACTGCAGAAAGGTGCATTCACCCACAAGAACTTGTGTTTCCTTATAGGAACATGTGCTTCTTTCACAGGAAGTTGCATTCCTCTACAGGAAGGTGCGTTTCCTCCATGGGAACTGTGTTACCCTAGAGGAACAGATGTTTCCTCCACAGAAGTTGCATCCCTGAACAGGAAGGTGGGTTTTTTCCCACAGAAGATGCGATTGTCACAGGAAGATAGGTGCACACACACGAAAGTGCATTTCCACCAAAGAAAAAAGGGCTTTCCAACAGGAAGTGCGTTTCCAGCACAGGAAAGATTCCCCCACAGGAAGATGCTTTTTCACTACTGGAAGAGGGGTTTTTTTCACAGGAAGTTGTGATTACCCTACAGGATAAGGGTTCTTTCACAGGAAAGTCTCATTTCCCTACAGGAAAAAGGGTATTATCACAGGAAGGTTCATTTTCTCCATAGGAAGAATGGTTTAAAAATGAGAAGTTCTATTTCCCTCACAGAAAAAGGATTCCTGCAAATGGAGGTGCTTTTTTTGCACAGGGAGATGTGTTCCCCCTAAGGATGGTGCATTGCCACCACAGGAAGGGGTTTTCCCCCCCATATGTGCATTTTTTTCTTCCAGATGATTTCCTTTACAGGAAACAGAGTTACCCACAAGTACAATAGTTTTTCTGCAGAGACATGCATTTACACAGCAGGAAGGTGCATTCACCAACAGGAAGGTGCGATACTGCCACAAGAACTTGGGTTACCCCATGAAAACATGTGCTTCATTCAAAGGAAGTTGCATTCCTCTACAAGAAGGTGCTTTCCCTCATGAGACCTTGTGTTTCTCCAGAGGAACATGTGTTTCCTCCACACAAGTTGCATTCCTGTAAGAAAGGTGCATTTCCTCCACAGGAAGGTTTGATTTTGTCACAGGAATATAAATCCACACACAGGATAGTGCATTTCTCCTTCAGGAAAAAGGGTTTTTCACACAGAAAGAAGAGTTCCCCCACACGAAGTGCATTTCCCCCACAGGAAGAAGGGTTCCCTCACATAAAGTTATATTTCCACTACTGGAAGATTGGTTCTTTCTTTCTTTTTTTTCTGTATCATTTTATTTTATTTTAATACCACCCAATACTATGATCAAATCCTTAGAATCCACTGGAGCTCATGCTCAGAGAATGAGTCAGCAATTTTCACAGACTCTGAAATACCTAGCTAAGTGCAAAGTACAGGGGAATTGTAAAGAGAAAATTATTAACTTTGGTAGCTGCTTTGGTTAAGATACAACCAGACCAAGAAAAGCTATCTCAAACTGGTTTAAGCTCCACAAAAAGAAGTCCTGAGGAAGGCTAGCTAACTCTGGGTATCATCCATGGGAGGCCAAGACCTTCTCTGATATTACCTTGGCCCTCCCTTCTTCTGTGTATCAGCAATATCCTTGGGCTCTGTGAAGACAGAACAATTTCAGACATCACATCACAACAAGATATATCCAGTTGAATGGGAGCCTGTTTTTAAAAATAGAGAGCAGGCAGACAACTTGGGGGGGCAGTAATTAGGGGAGTGGAGGGATTGAGCAAAATAGGGGAAAAAAGTAGAAAGTACTCATGGACATGGACAAAAGTGTAGTGATTGTGGGGGTGGAAGGGTTGGGTGGAGATGGAAGAGGTCATGGAGGTTATAAATGTCAATGGAAATTTTTAAATTAAGTTTAAAAAATTTACCCTATAGTTTTCTTAGTATAAATCTTATACCTCTTTGATTAAGTTTATTCTCAGGTATCTTATTTTTTTATTGCGATGATAAATTGAACTGTTTTTTAGTGGGGTCCAACCCCAGCAGGTCCAGGGGTCCCCAAAGAACTTTAGGGTTTTCTATGTACAATATCATGTCATATGAGAATAATGAGAGTTTTACTTCCTCCTTGCCAATTTGGAAGCCTGTTATGTCTTCTTCTTATCTGATCACTGTGGCTAGGACTTTGAGTACTGTTGAGTAAGAGTGGTAAAAGCAAACACCCTTGTCCTCTTCCTATTCTTAAGGGAAATGTTTTTAGTTTTTGCCCATTGAGTATGATGTTCGCTGTACGTTTGTCATATTTGGCCTTTATTATGTTGAAGTATGATCTCTCTATTTCTAGTTTGCTGAGAGTTCTCATCATAAATGAATGCTGGACTTTGTTAAATGTATTTTTGCATCTATTGATATGATCATGTGATTTTTATGTTTCATTTTGTTTACATGATGTATCATGTTTATTGATTTGTGAATATTAAACCAACCTAGTATCCCCAGCATAAATCCCACTTGGTTATGGTGTATAACCTGTTTAATGTATTGCTAGATCTGATTTGTTAATATTTTGTTGAGGATTATAGCATCTATGTTCATCAGGGATATTGACCTGTAATTCTCTTTCTTTGTAGTGTTTTTCTCTAGTTGTAGAATTATGATAATGCTAGCCTTGTAAAAACAGCTTGGAAGTCTTCACTCCTCTTGAATTTTTTTGGAATAGTTTGAGGAAGATAGGTATTAATTATTACTTTGAATACTTCATGCCATTCACTCTGGCCTGAAGTGTTTCTTTGAGAAATCAGCTGACAGTCTAAGGGGTACTCCTTTGTAGGTAACTTTCTGTCTCTCTCTTACTGCATTTAAGATTCTTTGTTCTTAATGCTTGTCATTTTAATTATGATGTGTCTTGCAGTGGTTCTCTGGGTTCATCTTGACTGGAACTCTCTGTGCTTCCTGAACTTCTGTGACTTTTTCCTTCACAGAGGAAAGTTTTCTATCATTATTTCTTTACATGGGGTCTCTATTATTTGTTCATGTTCTTCTTCTTGGTACTCCTATGATGTGGATTTTCTTATGTTTCATATCATCCCAATTTTCCCTTAAACTATACTCTTGCTTTCAATTCATTTTTTATTTTTGCTGCTCTAATTGGGTGGTGGTTGCTTTTTTTTTTACCTTGCTTCAAATCGCTGATTAGATCCTCTGCCTTATTTAATCTACTTTTGATTTCTTCCAGTATATTCTTGATGTCAGATATGGTATTCTTCATTTGTAACTGGTTCTTTTTCATTGTTTTTATTTCCTTTTTCATGCTCTTGTAGTTCCCACTAATATCCTAGTAGTTCTCACTAAGTTCCTTGTGCATCCTTATAACCATCACTTTTAATCTTGCATATCTGATAAATTGCTTGCCTCCTTTTTGTTTAGCTCTTTTTATGGAGTTTCCTCCTTTTTTCATTTGGAGTTTTTTTTTGTTGTCTCCTCATTTTTGCTGTCCCTTGGTATTTGTTTCTATGTATTAGTATTCTGTGATACTAATAGTATTAGTATTGGCTTTATGTATTAGTGTTCTGTGATACCCAGAGGTGTAGTCCCTTTGTTCTCATGAGCTGGGTGCCCTAGGAATGTCCCTTGTGTGGGTTTTGGGAGGGAGCTCTCTCTGTTCCAATTGTGTCTTGATTGTTAGTCCCATTTGTGGGTGGGATCTCCTCTCAAGCTGGCTGACTGTGAGGCTCAACCCCAACCACGCTGTGTGAGCTGTTGTGCAATTGCTGACAAAAAAAACCCAAACAAACCAAGAAACAAAACAAAAACATACAAAGGCCCCTGCAACAACAACAAAAAAACAACCACAAAATAAAACAGAATTAGGAAAGAGAACAGGAATAATAAAAGAAAATAAAAAATATGAGGAGAAACAAAAGCAGGTGATAAAAAGGAATATTAAATAAAAGAAGGGAGATAAAAAATAAAAATAAATAATAGAAAAAGGAAAACAGTATAAAAGAAAAAGAAGAAAAATTATGAAAAGTTAAAATGAGGTGCAAGAAAGACAAAAAATAAGAAAATGAAACAAGAGTAAGAAGGAGAAGAAAGAAAAAATAGTGTAAAAAAAGGAAATAGAAAAATAAAAGATATGAAAGAAAAAAGAAACAAAAATAATAACAAAGCAATAAAGAAGAAAAAATTAAAAAAAACAATTCAGAAGAAAAAGGAGGAGGAGGAGGAGGAGGAGAGGGAGAAGGAGAAGGAGAAAGAGAAGGAGGAGGTGGACAAGGAGGAGGAGGAGGAGGAGGAGGAGAAGAAGAAGAAGAAGAAGAAGAAGAAGAAGAAGAAGAAGAAAGTAATATTCATCTCAGTAGAATTTAGTGCCTGCTGGGGTCCAACCCCAGCAGGTGCAGGGGTCCCCAAAGGTGTGGACGGAGTCAGCGAAGAAGGAATAACACGGAGACAGCCTTCAGTTGATCAGCAGCCTAGTCAGGACCTCTAGCCAGGATCTCCAGCCAAAGTTCTGGTCGGGATCTCCAGCCAAGTTCTGGTTAGGATCTGATCAGGATCTGATCGGAAGATTGGTTCTTTCACAGGAGGTTGCGATTCCCCATAAGGATAAGGGTTCTTTCACAGGAAGGTGTGATTCCCCCACTGGCAAAAGGGTTGTCTCACAGGTTTGTGCATTTTTCCGATAGGAAGATGGGTTTCCACATGAGGAGGTGCATTTCCCCCACAGGAGAAGGATTCCTGCAAAGGGAGATGCTATTTCTGCACAGGAAGATGTGTTCCCACATCGGATGGTGCAATGCTTTCACAGGAAGGTGCATTTTCCCCTAAATGTGCATTTTTTCTTCCAGGTGATATGTTCCTTTACAGGAAACAGAGTTTCCCACAAGTACAATAGTATTCCTTCAGAGAGATGCATTTACCCTGCAGGAAGTTGCGTTCACCAACAGGAAGGTGCGATACTGCCTCAAGAACTTCTGTTTCCACAAAGGAACATTGTGCTTCATTCACAGGATGTTGAGTTCCTCTAAAGGAAGTTGCGATTATCCCACGGTAACTTGTGTTTTCCCAGAAGAACATGTGTTTCCTCCACAGGAAGTTGCATTCCTGTACTGAAATGTACACTTCCCCCACAAGAAGGTGGGCTTCACCCACAGGAATGTGCGATGTACCCACAGGAAGAGGGGTTCTTTCACAGGAAGGTGCCATTCCTATCAGGATAAGGATTCTTTCACAGGAAGGTTAGATTCCCCCAAAAGTGAAGGACTCCCCAAAGAAAGGTGTGTATCAACATGAGGAAGAGGGTTTTTTTTTTCAAAGAAATGTGCGATTCCCAGCAGCATAAAATTTCTCCCACAGGAGGCGTGTTTCCTCCACTGGAAGAAGGGTTCTCCCACAGGAAGGTGCATTTCCCTCACAGGAATGTGCGATTGCCTCACAGGAAGATCGAGCCACACACTGAAAAGTGCATTTCCATCACAGGAAGAAGGGTTCCCACACAAGAAGGAACATTTCCCCCAAAGAAAGAAGAGTTCCAAAATAGGAAGTTGCATTCCCCGCCCCGCCCCAGGATGGTGCGATTCCATCTCAGGAAGATGGGTCACACACAGGAAAGTGCATTTACCCCACAGGAGGAAGGTTTCCCACATAGGATAAGAAATTCTCCAACAGGGATAAGGTTTCCCCCATAGGAAGTTGCGTTACCCACACAGGAAGGTTTGATACCCTCAGAAAAATAAGTTATGCACACAGGAAAGTGCATTTCCCACACTTGAGAAGGCATCCTGCAAAGGGAGTTGCCTTTCTTACATGGCAAGATGTGTTTACTCATCGGATGATGCATTGCTCCCACAGGAAGGTGTATTTCCCCACAAATGTGCATTTTTTCTTCCTGATGATGATTTCCTTACAGGAAAAAGAGTACCCTACAATTACAACAGTTCTTCTGAAGAGAGATGCATTTACACTGCAGGAAGCCATATTCACCAACAGGCAGGTGTGATACTCCCACAAGAAGTTGTGTTTCCCGACAGGAAATGTGCTACCTTCACAGGAAGTTTTGTACCTCTACAGGAAGGTACATTTCCCCCACAGGAACTTGTGTTTCCCCAGAGGAACAGGTGTTTTCTCCACAGGAAGCTGCATTCCTGTACAGGAAGGTGCGTTTCCCCCACAAGAAGGTGTGATTCACCCACAGAAAGGTGAGGTTCACCCACAGGAAGTGGGGTTCTTTCACAGGAAGGTGTCATCCCCCCACAGGTAAAGGATTCTTAACAGGAAGGTGTGCATCCACCACAAGAAGAGAGGTTCTTCAAAGGAATGTGCGATTCCCCACAGCATACGGTTTTTCCCTCAGGAGGTTGTGTTTCCCCAACAGAAAGAATGGTTCTCCCCCAGGTAGTTGTATTTCCCACACAAAAAGGTGCAATTTCCTCACAGGAAAATAGATTCGCACAGAGAAGGGCATTTTCAACACAGGAAAAAAAGGGTTCCCCCAGAAGAAGTTGCGTTTCCCCCACCAGAACGTGCAATTCCATCACAGGAAGATAGGTCCACACACAGAAAAGTCCACTTCCCCAACAAAAGAAAGGGTTTCCTCACAAGAAGTGTCTTTTCTCCACAGAAAGATGGATTCTCCCACAGGCAATTCCGTTTCCCCCACAGGAAGTGACATTTCCCTCACAGGAAGTAGAGTTCCCCCAGAGGAAGTAGCGTTTCTTACACAGGTAGATGGGATTCTCTCACAGGGAGTTAGGTCTGCACACAGTAAAGTACATTTTCCCCACAAGCACAAGCGTTCCCCACACAGGATGGGTATTTTTCCCACACTGAGAATGGTTCCCCTACAGGAAGTTGTGTTACCCCCACAGGAAGGTGCGATTCCCTCAGGAAAAGATTGGTACACACACAGGAAAGTGTGTTTCCCCACAGGAAGATCCATTTCCACATGGGAATGTGCATTTACCCCTCAGGAATAGAGTCCTGCAAAGGGAGGTCGTATCCTACATAGTGAGATATGTTCCTGCATGGGATGTTGCATTGCTCCCACAGAAAGGTGCATTTCCCCACAAATGTGCATTTTTTCCAGATGATGATTTCCTTTACAGGAAAAAGAGTTTCCCACAATTACTATAGTTCTTCTGCAGAGAGATGGATTTACACTGCAGGAAGGTGCATTCACCAACTGGAAGGTGGAATACTCCCACAAGAACTTGTGTTTCCTTACAGGAACATGTGCTTCTTTCACAGGAAGTTGCATTCCTCTACATGAAGGAGCATTTTCACCACGGGAACAGTGTTTCCCTAGAGGTACAAGTGTTTCCTCCACAGGAAGTTGCATTTCTGCACAGGAAGGTGCATTTTTCCCACAGGAAGTTGCAATTGTCACAGGAAGATAGGTCCACACACAGGAAAGTGCATTTCCAAAAAAGGAAAAAGGGTTTTCTAACAGGATGTGCGTTTCCCACATAGGAAGAAGGGTTCTCCCACAGAAAGTGCATTTCCAGCACAAGAAGAAGGATTCCCCACAGGAGGATGCCTTTTCACTACTGGAATGGGGATTTTATCACAGGAAGTTGTGATTGCACTACAGGATAAGGGTTCTTTCACAGGAAAGTCTGATTGCCCTACAGAAAAAAAAGGGTATTCTCCCAGAAAGGTGTATTTCCTCCAAAGGAAGATGGGTTTAAATATGGGAAGTTGCATTTCCCTCACAGGAAAAGGATTCCTGCAAATGGAGAGGCCTTTTTTGCATAGGGAGATGTGTTCCCCCTAAGGATGGTACATTGGCAAACAGGAAGGGGCATTTCCCCACAAATGTGCATTTTCTTCTTCCATATGATGATTTCCTTTACAGGAAAAAGAGTTCCCCACAAGCATAGTAGTTTCTCTGCAGAGACATGCATTTGCACTGTAGGAAGGTGCGTTCTGCAACTGGAATGTGTGATACTGGCACAAGAACTTGTGTTTACCCACAGGAACATGTGCTTCCTTTAAAGAAAGTTGTGTTCCTCTACAAAAAGGTGCTTTCTCTCGCGGAACTTGTGTATCCCTAAGGAACATGTGTTCCTCCACAGGAAGTTGCATTCCTGTAAGAAAGCTGCATTTCCTCCACAGGAAGGTTCTATTTTGTCACAGGAAGATATGTCCCCCACAGGAAGATGCTTTTTCACTACTGGAACAGGGGTTTTATCACAGAAAGTTGCGATTGCACTACAGGATAAGGGTTCTTTCAAAGGAAACTCTGATTGCCCTACAGGAAAAAGGATATTCTCCCAGGAAGGTGCATTTCCTCCATAGGAAGATGGGTTTAAACATGGGAAGTTGCATTTCCTTCACAGGAAGAAGGGTTCCCCCACACCAAGTGCATTTCCCCCACAGGAAGAAGGGTTCGCTCACATAAAGGTATAATTCCACTAATGAAAGATGGGTTCTTTCACAGGAGGTTGCGATCCACATTAGGATAAAGGTTCTTTCACATAAAGGTGTGATTCCCCCACAGGCAAAAGGGTTGTCTCACAGGAATGTGCATTTTTCCCATAGGAAGATGGGTTTCCAAATGGGAAGGTGCATTTCCCCCACAGGAGGATTCCTGCAAAGGGAGGTGCTATTTCTGCACAGGGAGATGTGTTCCCACATTGGATGGTGCATTGCTTTCACAGAAAGGTGCATTTTCTGGTAAATATGCATTTTTCCAGGTGATGTATTCCTTTATAGGAAACAGAGTTCTCCACAAATACAATAGTACTCCTTCAGAGAGATGCATTTACCCTGCAGGAAGGTGCGTTCACCAACAGGAAGGTGAGATTCTGCCACAAGAACTTGTGTTTTCCCACAGCAACATTGTGCATAATTCACAGAATGTTGTGTTTCTCTACAGGAAGTTGCGATTACCCCATGGGAACTTGTGTTTACCCAGAGGAACATGTATTTCCTCCACAGGAATTTGCATTCCTGTACTGGAAGGTGCATTTTCCCCACAAGAAGGTGTGCTTCACCCACAGAAATGTGCAATTCACCCACAGGAAGAGGGGTTCTTTCACAGGAAGGTGCCATTACTCTGCAGGATAAGGGTTCTTTCACAGGAAGGTTAGATTCCCCCAAAGGTGAAGGACTCCCCACAGGAAGGTGTGTATCCACCAGAGAAAGGGGTGTTCTTTCAAAGGAATGTGCGATTCCCCAAGGCATAAAGTTTCTCCCATAGGAGGTGTGTTTCCCCCACAGGAAGAAGGGTTCTCCCACAGGAAGGTGCATTTCTCACACAGGAATGTGCAATTCCCTCCCAGGAAGATCGAGTCACACACAGGAAAGTGCATTTATATCACAGGAAGAAGGGTTCCTACACAAGAAGGTCCTTTTCCACCAAAGAAAGAAGGGTTCCAAAATAGGAAATTGCATTTACCCTACAGGAAGGTGCGATTCCATCACAGGAAGATAGGTCAGCAAACAGGGAAGTGCATTTCCCCCACTGGTAGAAGTGTCCTCACAAGAAGGGTTCCTACACAGGATGGGCATTTCTTCAACAGGGAGAAGGGTTCTCCCATAGAAAGTTGCCTTACCCTCAAGGGAAGGTGTGATACCCTCAGAAAAAGATAGGTCCTCACTAAGGAAAGTGCATTTCCCACACAGGAGAAGGCATCCTGAAAAGGGAGGTGCCTTTCCTATATAGGAAGATGTGTTCCCGCATCGGATGTTGCATTGCTCCCACAGGAAGGCACATTTCCCCACAAATGTGCATTTTTTCTTCCAGATGATGATTTTCTTACAGGAAAAAGATTTCCCCACAATTACAACAGTTCTTCTGCAGAGAGATGCATTTACACTGCAGGAAGGTATATTCACCAACAGGAAGGTGTGATACTCCCACAAGAACTTGTGTTTCCCCAGAGGAACAGGTGTTTTCTCCACAGGAAGCTGCATTCCTGTACAAGAAGGTGCGTTTTCCCCACAAGAAGGTGTGATTCACCCATAGGAAGGTGCGTTTCACTTACAGGAAGAGGGGTTCTTTCACAGGAAGGTGTCCTTCCCCCACAGGTAAAGATTTATTCACAGGAAGGTGTGTATCCACCACAAGAAGAGAGGTTCTTCACAGGAATGTGTGATTTCCCACAGCATAAGGTTTCTCCCTCAGAATGTTTTGTTTCCCCCATAGGAAGAAGGGTTCTCCCAGAGGAATTTGCATTTCCCACACAGGAAGGTGCGATTCCCTCACAGGAAAATAGATCCACACACTGGAAAGTGCATTTCCCCCACAGGAAGAAGGGTTCCAAAACAGGAAGTGACATTTCCCTCACAGGAAGAAGGGTTATCCTAAAGGAAGTTGCGTTTTCCCCACAGGAAGGTGTGATTTCATCACAGGAAGATAGGTCCACACACAGAAAAGTGCACTTCCTCCACAGGAAGTGACATTTCCCTCACAGGAAGTAGGGTTCCCCCAGAGGAAGTTGCATTTCCCCCACAGGTATATGCGATTCCCTCACAGGGATATAGATCTGCACACAGAAAAGTGCATTTCCCCCACAGGAACAAGGGTTCCTACACAGGATGGGTATTTCCAGCACAGTGAGAAGGGTTTCCCCACAGGGTGTTGCATTACCCACACAGGAAGGAGTGATTCCCTCAGGAAAAGATAGGTCCACACATAGTAAAGTGTATATTTCCCCCACAAGAAGATGTGTTTCCACATGGGAAGGTGCATTTCCCCCACAGGAGAAGGATTGCTGCAAAGGGAGGTGCCTTTCCTGCACAGGGAGATGTGTTCCCACATCAGGTGGTGCATTGCTCCTACAGGAAGATTCATTTCCCCACAAGTGTGCATTTTTTCTTCCAGATGATTATTTCCTTTACAGTAAAAAGAGTTCCCCACAAGTGCAACAGTTCTTCTGCTGAGAGATGCATTTACACTGTAGGAAGGGGCATTCACCCAGAGGAAGGTGTAATACTGCCACAAGAACTTCTGATTCCTTACAGGAACATGTGCTTCCTTCACAGGAAGTTGCGTTCCTCTACAGGAAGGCGTGTTTCTCCCACGGGAACTTTGTTTCCCCAGAAGAACAGGTGTTTTCTTCACAGGAAGTTGCATTTCTGTACAGGAAGGTGTGTTTTCCCTATAGGAATGTGCGATCCCATCACAGGAAGATAGGACCGCACACAGGAAAATGCATTTCCCCACAGGAAAAAGGGTTTTCCAAAAGGAAGTGCGTTTCCCACACAGGAGAAATGGTTTCCCCACAGAAAGTGTGTTTCCACCACAGGAAGAATGGTTCCCCACTGAAAGGTGTATTTCCACTACTGGAAGATGGGTTCTTTCACAGGTGTTTGCGATCCCCCTACAGGATAAGGGTTCTTTCACAGGTGGTGTGATTCCCCTATTGAAAAAAGAGTTGTCTCACAGGAAGGTGCATTTGCCCCATAGGAAGAATGGTTTTCACAAGGGAAGGTGCATTTCCCCCATAGGAGAAGGCATCCCGCAAAAGGAGGTGTCTATCCTGCAATTGGAAGTTTGTTCCTCTACAGGAAACATGTGCTTCCTCCACCGGAAGTTGAATTCCTGAACAGAAAGGTGCGTTTCCCCCACAAGAAGGTGCAATTCACCCAAAGGAAGGTGTGTTTCATCCACATGAAGAGGGGTTCTTTCACAGGAAGGTGTGATTTCCCCACAGGTGAAGGATTTCCCACAAGAAGGTGTGTATCCATCACAGGAAGAGTGGTTCTTTCACAGGAATGTGCGATTCCCCACAGCATATGTTTTCTCCCACAGGAGGTTGTGTTTCCCACACAGGAAGGGTTCCCGCAGAAGAAATTGCGTTTCCTCAACAGAAAGTTGTGATTCCATCACAGGAAGATAGGTCCACATTCAGATAAGTTTATGTCCCCCCAAAGGAAGAAGGGGTTTTGTTGTTGTTGTTGTTGTTAATATTTTTATTGACTTTTTACAGGGAGGAAGGGAGAGGGATAGAGAGTTAGAAACATTGATGAGAGAGAAACATCGATCAGCTGCCTCCTACACACCCCCCACTGGGGATGTGCCCACAACCAAGGTACATGCCCTTGACCAGAAACGAACCTGGGACCTTTTAGTTGGCAGGCCAACGCTCTATCCACTGAGCTAAACCAGTTAGGGCAGAAATAAGGTATTTTTTTTTACAGGAAGTGTGTTTCCTTCACAGAAAGAAGGGTTCTCCCACAAGAAGTTGTGTTTCCCCAACAGGAAGATGTGATTCCCTCACAGAAAGATCGGTCCGCACACAAGAAAGTTCATTTCCCCCAAGGGAACAAGGGTTCCTACACAGAATGGGTATTTCCTCCACAAGGGTTCCACCACAGAAAGTTGTGTTATCTCCACAGGAAGGTGCGATTCCCTCAGGAAAAAATAGAAGAAGAATTCCTGCAAAGGGAGGTGCTATTTCTACACAGGGAGATGTGTTCCCACATCAAACGGTGCAATCCTCTGACAGAAAGGTGCATTTCACCATAAATGTGCATTTTTTCTTCCAAATGATATTTTCCTTTAAGGGAAACATAGTTCCCCACAAATACAATAGTTCTTCTGCATAGAGATGCATTTACCCTGCAGGAAGGCGAGTTCGCCAACAGGTAGGTGTGATACTGCAACAAGAACTTATGTTTCCCCACAGAACATGTTCTTCATTCACAGGAAGTTGTGTTCCTCTACAGGAAGGTGCGTTTTCCCCACAGGAACTTGTGTTTCCCCAGAGGAACATGTGTTTCCTCCACAGAAAGTTGTATTCCTGTACAGAAAGGTGCGTTACCCCTACAAGAAGTTGCTATTCACACACAGAAAGATGCAATTCGCCAACAGAAAGAGCGTTTTTTTCCACAGGAATTGCCATTCCTCTAAAGGATAAGGGTTCTTTCACAGGAAGGTGTCATTCCTCCATAGGATAAGGGTTCTTTCTCAGGAAGGTGCGATTCCTCCCCAGGTGAAGGATTCCCCACAAAATATGTGTATCCCCCACAGGAGAGGGGTTCTTTCACAGGAATGTGCAATTTCCCACAGCTTAAGGTTTCTCCCTAAGGGGGTGTGTTTTCCCCACAGGAAGAAGGGTTCTTTCACTGGAAGTTGAATTTCCCCCACAGGAAGGAGTGATTCCCTCACAGGAAAATAGGTCCGCACACAGGAAAGTGCCTTTCCTCACAGGAAGAAGGGTTCCCTCATGGTAAGTCGCTTTTCACAACTGGAAGAGGGGTTCTCTCACAGGAAGTATCAATTCCCCCACAGAATAAAGGTTCTTTCACAGGAAGGTGTGATTCCCCTAGAGGGAAAAGGTATTTGTTACAGGAAGTTGCATTTTTTCATAGGAAGATGGGTTTCCACATGGAAAGGTGCATTTCCCCCACATGGAGAAGGATTCCTTTACAGGAAGATTTGTTCTTGCATAGGATGGTCAATTGCTCTCACAGGCAGGTGCATTTCCTGCAATGGAAAATATGTTCCCGCATTGGATGGTGCATTGCTCCCACAGGAGAAGGATTCCTGCAAAGGGATGTGCCATTTCAGCACAGGGAAATGTGTCTCCGCATCGGATGGTGCATTGCTCCCATAGGAAGGTGCATTTCCCCACAAATGTGCATTTTTTTTCTTCCAGATGATGATTTCCTTTACAGGAAAAAGAGTTCCCCTCAATTACAATAGTTCTTCTGCAGAGAGATGCATTTACACTGCAGGAAGGTGCGTTCACCAAAATGAAGGTGCAATACTGTCACAGGAACTTGTGTTTCCCCACAGGAACATGTGCTTCCTTCAAAGGAAGTTGCATTCCCCTACAGAATGGTGCATTTCTTCCACAGGAACTTGTGTTTCCACAGAGGCACATGTGTTTCCTCCACAGGAAGTTGCATTCGTGTACAGGAAGGTGCGTTGCCCCCACAAAAAGTTGTGATTCACCCACAGGAAGGTGAGATTCACCCACAGAAAGAGGGGTTCTTTCATGGGAAGGTGCCATTTTCCCACTGGATAAGGGTTATTTCAAAGGAAAGAGCAATTCCCCCAGGAAGAAAAATTCCCCAAAGGATGGTGTGTATCACCTATAGGAAGAAGGCTACACAAGGAGCTGCTATTCCTTGAACTGGGTGGACTGCTCACAAGGGTTAGAAAACCGATTTTAAGGAATAATGTCAGAAAATGTTCCTGAGGTGCAGAAGAAAAAAATATCACACAAGCACAGAGAGTCCCAAACAAGGTGAACACGAAAAGACCCACACCAAGACACATCATAATTACTATGGCAAATGGTCAGGACAAAGAGAATCTTAAAGGCTTCAAGAGAGAGACAAAAATTTACATACAAGGGATCTCCCATTAGATTATCAATTGATTTCTCAACAGAAACACATCAGGCCAGAAAAGAA